>NW_028270192.1:11986109-11997564 GCF_037043375.1 Chiloscyllium plagiosum | reverse complement strand
CACGATAACAATCGCTCCACGACCCACATCGTGCACGGTTCCCCGGTCTCCCCTCGGTCAGACCCACACTCGGAGCACCGTGCACAGTTCCCCGGTCTCCCCTCGGTCAGACCCACACTCGGAGCACCGTGCACAGTTCCCCGGTCTCCCCTCGGTCAGACCCACACTCGGAGCACCGTGCACAGTTCCCCGGTCTCCCCTCGGTCAGACCCACACTCGGAGCACCGTGCACAGTTCCCCGGTCTCCCCTCGGTCAGACCCACACTCGGAGCACCGTGCACAGTTCCCCGGTCTCCCCTCGGTCAGACCCACACTCGGAGCACCGTGCACAGTTCCCCGGTCTCCCCTCGGTCAGACCCACACTCGGAGCACCGTGCACAGTTCCCCGGTCTCCCCTCGGTCAGACCCACACTCGGAGCACCGTGCACAGTTCCCCGGTCTCCCCTCGGTCAGACCCACACTCGGATCACCGTGCACAGTTCCCCGGTCTCCCCTCGGTCAGACCCACACTCGGAGCACCGTGCACAGTTCCCCGGTCTCCCCTCGGTCAGACCCACACTCGGAGCACCGTGCACAGTTCCCCGGTCTCCCTCGGTCAGACCCACACTCGGAGCACCGTGCACAGTTCCCCGGTCTCCCCTCGGTCAGACCCACACTCGGAGCACCGTGCACAGTTCCCCGGTCTCCCCTCGGTCAGACCCACACTCGGAGCACCGTGCACAGTTCCCCGGTCTCCCCTCGGTCAGACCCACACTCGGAGCACCGTGCACAGTTCCCCGGTCTCCCCTCGGTCAGACCCACACTCGGAGCCCCGTGCACAGTTCCCCGGTCTCCCCTCGGTCAGACCCACACTCGGAGCACCGTGCACAGTTCCCCGGTCTCCCCTGGGTCAGACCCACACTCGGAGCACCGTGCACAGTTCCCCGGTCTCCCCTCGGTCAGACCCACACTCGGAGCACCGTGCACAGTTCCCCGGTCTCCCCTCGGTCAGACCCACACTCGGAGCACCGTGCACAGTTCCCCGGTCTCCCCTCGGTCAGACCCACACTCGGAGCACCGTGCACAGTTCCCCGGTCTCCCCTCGGTCAGACCCACACTCGGAGCACCGTGCACAGTTCCCCGGTCTCTCCCCTCGGTCAGACCCACACTCGGAGCACCCACATATCCACGATGTCTTGGGCTACGCAGCAGAAACTCTCCGTGAGGTCGCGCCATTCGGCCCATCGAGCCTGGTGAAATGCTTTTGAACCCCGTTCCCCTGCCTTCTCCCTCTGATCCTGACTGATCAGGAACCTATCGATCTTGCTCTTAACGACACCCAATGACCCGCCCTGCACAGCCCCTCTGCAGCAGTCAGTCCCACAGCCGCCCTGCCCTGCGGATTAAGAGATTGCCCCCTCCTCTCCCCCCCCCCTGTAAAGGGTCGCCCTGAGGCTGCGTGCCTTTGTACCCCAGTCTCCCCTGAAACATCTACTGCATGTCCACTGTATCCTGGCCGCTCGGTACTGTGTACGTTTCAGTCAGATCGCCCCTTCACCCTCCCGACTGCTCACCCAGAGTCCTCACCCACCCCTCCTGCGACGCACCTTTCATCGTCACCGGGATCTGTCCTCCTCCGGCATCAGCACGTCCCTCCTCAGAGACAGGACCCGAAGCAGCTCACAATACCCCCCAGTGTGGTCCGACCAGAGCCTCTAACCCGGCCGGCCTGCGCCCTGACGTTGGACTCGCCTTCCTGCGCGTTCCCCTGAAGCGAATTCTGAACCGGGACTCCCGGGTCCCTTCGCGTTTCCGATTTCCGACCCCCTTTCCCCAGCTCAGCGTGTAGCCCACGCTTCCGCGATTCCCTGCAAAGTGCAGACCCTCGCAGTTCCCCCCCCCCCCCCCACTGTGTTCCCACCCCCCCCCCCCCCTCCCCACTTCTGCGTAAGCAGAGTACCTATTCAGCTCCTCCTCTGTCATTTCTTCGCTGTCCCATTCCTACTTAGAGTCAGAGAGATGTACAGCACGGAAACAGGCCTTCGGTCCAACCCGTCCGTGCTGACCCCAGATATCCCAACCCAATCTAGTTCCCACCTGCCAGCACCCGGCCCATATCCCTCCAAACCCTTCCTATTCATATACCCATCCAAATGCCTCTTAAATGTTGTAATTGTACCAGCCTCCACCACATCCTCTGGCAGCTCATTCCATACACGTACCACCCTCTGTGTGAAAAAGTTGCCCTTGGGTCTCATTTATATCTTTCCCTCTCACCCTAAACCTATGCCTCTCTAGTTCTGGACTCCCCCCACCCCAGGGGGAAAAGACCTTGTCTATTTACCCTATCCATGCCCGTCGTGATTTTGTAAACCTCTATAAGGTCACCCCTCAGCCTCCGACGCTCCAGAGAAACAGCCCCAGCCTGTTCAGCCTCTCCCTGTAGCTCAGACCCTCCAACCCTGGCAACATCCTTGTAAATCTTTTCTGAACCCTTTCAAGTTTCACAACATCTTTCCGATAGGAAGGAGACCAGAATTGCACACAATATTCCAACAGTGACCTAACCAATGTCCTGTACAGCCGCAACATGACCTCCCAACTCCTGTACTCAATACTCTGACCGATAAAGGAAAGCATACCAAACACCTCCTTCACTATCCTATCTACCTGCGACTCCACTTTCAAGGAGCTATGAACCTGCACTCCAGGGTCTCTTTGTTCAGCAACACTCCCCCCAGACCTTACCATTAAGTGTATAAGTCCTGCTAAGATTTGCTTTCCAGAATGCAGCACCTCACATTTATCTGAATTAAACTCCATCTGCCACTTCTCAGCCCATTGGCCCATCTGGTCCAGATCCTGTTGTAATCTGAGGTAACCCTCTTCGCTGTCCACTACACCCTCCAATTCTGGGGTCACCTCCAATTGTCCAGCCTCCTGTCCCAGAGCTCCAATGTCCGCTGTTGCCCCTGTCTTCCACATGTCTTAGAAAGCTTTTCCGTTCCCCTTCTCTATTACTAGCTCACCTCGTTTTCTCACCTCCCTGTTCAATGATCTTGGTGTTCAAGTGCATAGATCCCTCAAAGTTGCCACCCAACTGGACTGGGTTGTTAAGAAAGCATATGGTGGTGTTTTGGTTTTCATTAACAGGGGGATAGAGTTTAAGAGCCGCGAGGTTTTGTTGCAGCTCCACAAGTCCCTGGTGAGGCCACACTTGGAGTGTGTTGTGCCCAGTTCTGGTCGCCCTACTGTAGGAAAGATGCAGAGGCTTTGGAGAGGGTGCAGAGAAGGTTTACCAGGACGCTGCCTGCGCTGGAGGGCTTGCCCCTATGAAGAGAGGTTGGATAAGCTCAGACTTTTCTCGCTGGAGAGACGGAGGAAGAGAGGAGACCCGATCGAGGTGTACACCATAACGAGAGGCATGGCTAGAGTCAATGGGCAGAGACTTTTCCCCAGGGCAGGACTGACTGGTACGAGGGGGGGGGGGGGGGTCAGAGTTTTGAGATGTTAGGGGAAAGGTGTCGAGGGGGACGTCAGAGGTAGGTTCTTTACGCAGAGAGTTGTGAGTGTATGGAATGCGTTGCCAGCGGTGGTGGTGGAAGCAGAGACATTGGGGGCATTTAAGGGACTGCTGGCATGCACATGGATAGCAGTGAGGTGAGGGGGGGGGGCGTAGGTTGAGTTATTTTACGTTAGGCTTAAACCTCGGCTCAAACATCGTGGGCCGAAGGGCCTGTTCTCTGCTGCCCTCTTCCATGTTCTGTGCCCTTCCTCCTCTGAGTGCTTTCCTGTAAATTATCCCCAGTTCCTTTGCTTTTCCACCGACCCTGATTTTCTTTCTCAGCCTCAGTTCCCCCCCTCTGCCCCCCCCCCCCCCCCCCCCCCGACACAGTATGCTTCAGTCCCCTTGAGATCAATTTCCCGAATTAACCCCAAACTCTCCCGCAGCAGAGTTGCCCCCCCCCCCTCCTGTTTAGCCTCGCTCAGTGGTAATCCTGCGTGGTCAGATTTCAGGCTGCAGGCTGTGGGCACCGGCGTTCCCCCCACCCACCTTCAGCTCGGGCTGCCCTGGTCAGATGTCGCCTCCCGACGGGGGGACAGGTATTTGACGGCCCCGGGCCAGGCACTTACTTGTCACAGCGACATGACGGTTACATTTCCCCTCGTCAATCACGTCCATCACTTCCTCCGGACTGGACACAAACCGTTCTGTACAGCCCTGGAACACAACGGGATAAACCCCTGGTCAGCACTCCACTATTCCCAAACACTCCCAGGGACAGCAGGGGCTTCGGGACAGCGTCCAGCTCCCTCTACACCGTCCCCCCACCCCCCGTCAAACACTCCCAGGGACAGCAGGGGCTTCGGGACAGAGTACAGCTCCCTCTACACCGTCCCCCACCCCCCGTCAAACACTCCCAGGGACAGCAGGGGCTTCGGGACAGCGTCCAGCTCCCTCTACACCGTCCCCCAACCCCCCGTCAAACACTCCCAGGGACAGGGGGTTAGATACAGAGTACAGCTCCCTCTACACCGTCCCCCCCCCGTCAAACACTCCCAGGGACAGGGGGTTAGATACAGAGTATAGCTCCCTCTACACCGTCCCCCCCCCCGTCAAACACTCCCAGGGACAGCAGGGGCTTCGGGACAGCGTCCAGCTCCCTCTACACCGTCCCCCACCCCCCGTCAAACACTCCCAGGGACAGCAGGGGCTTCGGGACAGAGTACAGCTCTCTCTACACCGCCCCCCACCCCCCGTCAATCACTCCCAGGGACAGGGGGTTAGATACAGAGTACAGCTCCCTCTACACCATCCCCCCCCCGTCAAACACTCCCAGGGACAGGGGGTTAGATACAGAGTATAGCTCCCTCTACACCGTCCCCCCCCCCCGTCAAACACTCCCAGAGACAGGGGCTTCGGGACAGAGTACAGCTCTCTCTACACCGTCCCCCCCTCCCAGGGACAGGGGCTTCGGGACAGAGTACAGCTCCCTCTACACCGTCCCCCACCCCCGTCAAACACTCCCAGGGACAGGGGGTTAGATACAGAGTCCAGCTCCCTCTACACCATTCCCCCCTCCATCAAACACTCCCAGAGACAGGGGGTTAGATACAGGGTCCAGCTCCCTCTACACCGTCCCCCCCCTCCCAGGGACAGGGGGTTAGGTACAGAGTACAGCTCCCTCTACACCGTCCCCCCCCCCCCGTCAAACACTCCCAGGGACAGGGGGTTAGGTACAGAGTACAGCTCCCTCTACATCGTCCCCGTCCCCCGTCAAACACTCCCAAGGACAGCAGGGGCTTCAGGACAGAGTACAGCTCCCTCTACACCGTCCCCGTCCCCCATCAAACACTCCCAGGGACAGCACGGGCTTCGGGACAGAGTACAGCTCCCTCTACACCGTCCCCCCCATCAAACACTCCCAGGGACAGCAGGGGCTTCGGGACAGAGTACAGCTCCCTCTACACCGTCCCCCCCATCAAACACTCCCAGGGACAGGGGGTTAGATACAGAGTAAAGCTCCCTCTACACTGTCCCCCACTCCCAGGGACAGGGGGTTAGATACAGAGTACAGCTCCCTCTACACCGTCCCCCACTCCCAGGGACAGGGGGTTAGATACAGAGTACAGCTCCCTCTACACCGTCCCCCCCATCAAACACTCCCAGGGACAGGGGGTTAGATACAGAGTACAGCTCCCTCTACACCGTCCCCCCCATCAAACACTCCCAGGGACAGCAGGGGCTTCGGGACAGAGTACAGCTCCCTCTACACCGTCTCCCCCCCCCCACATCAGACACTGTCAGGATCAGTGCAGAGTTTGGGTGTAAACCCCCTCCCCTCCCCCCCTGTCGTCTCTCACCTTGACGAAGGGAACCCTGTTCTTGTCCTCGTGAACAGAAAGGTTTGTCTTGGCGACTGGAAGAGAGGGAACCGAGAATTGCCAGCATCAGACCACGCTCTCCGAGTGGGAGTGCTCACGCGCACCAGAGTCGGGGGCGGTGGGGGGTGGGGGGGGGGGTGGGGGGTGGGGGGGGGGTTCCAGAGGGGTGGGGGTGAAATGAGGATGGGGCAGAGGGAACAGATCCCGTTCTGACCCTGAAAAGGGTGGGAGGTGTGTGAGAAACTCTTAAAGTTCATCGGCGTCGCTGGCTGGGCCCAGCGTTTATTACCCCGTCCCTAGTTGCCCCCCCCCCACCCTTCCTTGACCCGCAGCCGTCCCACCTGCTGGAGGGTAGACCCACAACGTCCCTCGGGGAGGGGGTTCTGACCCTGAGGGAACGGCCGAAATATTCCCCAGTCGGGATGGTGAGGGGCTCGGAGGGAGGGGAACTTGCAGTGGGGGTGATGGGTGTTGGGGGGGGGTGGGGGGTGTTCCCCTGTATCTGCTGCCCCTTGTCCTTCCAGATGGAACGTGGCCGTGGGGTTTGGAAGGGGCTGCCTGAGGATCTTTGGTGAATCACTGCAGTGGGTCTTGTAGAGGGTACACCCTGCTGCGACTGAGCTTCGGGGAGGGGGGAGGGAGGGAGGGAGGGGGTGTTTGTGGATGTGGGGCCAATCAAACAGCAGCTGCTCTGTCCCCCCCCCCCCCCCCCCCGGACGGTGTGGAGCTGCTCGAGTGTGTGTGGGAGCCAGCCCCCCCCCACCCTCCCCCCATCGTCCGGGCGAGCTGGGAGTATTCCCTCACCCTCCTGACATGTCGATGGTGGGACAGGCTTCGGGGGAGGGAGTGAGGAGGGGGGTTACATCGCTGCAGGATTCCCAGCCTCTGACCTGCTCCTGAAGCCACAGGATTGATATGGGGCTGGGTCCCAGTTCAGTTTCTGCTCAATGGTAACCCCCAGGATGTTGATAGTGGGGGGGAGGGGGATTCAGTGATGGTAACACCATTGAACGTCAAGGGGGAGATGGTTAGATTCTCTCTCTCTCTCTCATTGGAGACGGTAACCCCCAGGATGTTGATAGTGGGGGGGGAGGGGGATTCAGTGACGGTAACGCCATTGAACGTCAAGGGGGCGATGGTTAGATTCTCTCTCTCTCTGGTTGGAGACGGTAACGCCCAGGATGTTGATAGTGGGGGGGGGGAGGGGGATTCAGTGACGGTAACGCCATTGAACGTCAAGGGGGCGATGGTTAGATTCTCTCTCTCTCTCGTTGGAGACGGTAACCCCCAGGATGTTGATAGTGGGGGAAGGGGATTCAGTGACGGTAACACCATTGAACATCAAGGGGGCGATGGTTAGATTCTCTCTCGTTGGAGACGGTAACCCCCAGGATGTTGACAGTGGGGGGGAGGGGGAGGGGGGAATTCAGTGACGGTAACGCCATTGAACGTCAAGGGGGCGATGGTTAGATTCTCTCTCTCTCTTTGGAGACGGTAACCCCCAGGATGTTGATAGTTGGGGGGAAGGGGGATTCAGTGACGGTAACGCCATTGAACGTCAAGGGGGCGATGGTTAGATTCTCTCTCTCTCGTTGGAGACGGTAACCCCCAGGATGTTGATAGGGGGGGGGAGAGGGGGATTCAGTGACGGTAACGCCATTGAACGTCAAGGGGGCGATAGTTAGATTCTCTCTCTCTCTCGTTGGAGACGGTAACCCCCAGGATGTTGATAGTGGGGGGGGGGGGGAAGGGGGATTCAGTGACGGTAACGCCATTGAACGTCAAGGGGGCGATGGTTAGATTTTCTCTCTCTCTGGTTGGAGACGGTAACGCCCAGGATGTTGATAGTGGGTGGGGGGAAGGGGATTCAGTGACGGTAACGCCATTGAACGTCAAGGGGGCGATGGTTATACTGTCTCTAATTAGTGATGGTCGTAGCCTGGCGGTTGTGTGGCGTGAATGTTACTAGCCCCTTGTCGGCCCAAGGCTGGATTTTGTCCAAACCTCGCTGCGATTGGACACGGGCTGCTTCAGTACCTGAGGGAGCGGCGGGTGGTGCTGAGAGCTGTGCAGCGGTCGGCGAACATCCTCACTTTTGACCTAATACACGGGGGTGGGGGGGGGGGGGGGATAGTCAGGGAATTGGCAAGCGGGGGGGGGGGGGAACTAGGGGATGGAGCGAGCAGGCTCTGATGGGAAACAGGGCTCACCAGGAACACGGCCGTCTGAAAGGGCGGGACGGGTGGGGATTGAGAGGGGGCCGATTAATCTGCTGAGGGGCGAGCGCGGGGCCGAATGGACTCCCGAACGCCGAGTGGCAACGCAAAGACTCACCATCCAACAGATCTCGGATCTTATCCATGTAGATTTCGAAGTAGGAAACCTGTGGAGACCGAATGGAAGGTGGGAGCGTGACTGGGTGGACAGTTGAAGGAGCGTTCCGGCCGCGTTAGCCAGCCCTCGCCCCCCACCCCCCCCCCCCCCTCAGCACCACCCCCAAACCCAGGGAGTATACCCGCTCCCCCCCCCACCTTGATATGGAACTCCAGGTTCTCGTCCATGGAGTAAATGTGGTTGAAGATGTCGTGGGCAATTCTCGGAATGATCCCCATCAGGTGGGTGTCGTGCAGAACTCCCTGGAAGAGAATGATCAAAGATTTATGTCCCTTTCGCAACTCACTAAACAACAACTCTGGGAGGGTCAGCGCTGAGGGAGTGGGTGCTGTGGGAGGGTCAGCGCTGAGGGAGCGGGTGCTGTGGGAGGGTCAGTGCTGAGGGAGTGGGTGCTGTGGGAGGGTCAGTGCTGAGGGAGTGGGCGCTGTGGGAGGGTCAGTGCTGAGGGAGTGGGTGCTGTGGGAGGGTCAGTGCTGAGGGAGTGGGTGCTGTGGGAGGGTCAGCGCTGAGGGAGCGGGTGCTGTGGGAGGGTCAGGGCTGAGGGAGTGGGTGCTGTGGGAGGGTCAGTGCTGAGGGAGCGGGTGCTGTGGGAGGGTCAGTGCTGAGGGAGTGGGTGCTGTGGGAGGGTCAGTGCTGAGGGAGTGGGTGCTGTGGGAGGGTCAGTGCTGAGGGAGTGGGTGCTGTGGGAGGGTCGGTGCTGAGGGAGTGGGTGCTGTGGGAGGGTCAGTGTTGAGGGAGCGGGTGCTGTGGGAGGGTCAGTGCTGAGGGAGTGGGTGCTGTGGGAGGGTCAGTGCTGAGGGAGCGGGTGCTGTGGGAGGGTCAGTGCTGAGGGAGTGGGTGCTGTGGGAGGGTCAGTGCTCAGGGAGTGGGTGCTGTGGGAGGGTCAGTGCTGAGGGAGTGTGTGCTGTGGGAGGGTCAGTGCTGAGGGAGCGGGTGCTGTGGGAGGGTCAGTGCTGAGGGAGTGGGTGCTGTGGGAGGGTCAGTGCTGAGGGAGTGGGTGCTGTGGGAGGGTGAGTGCTGAGGGAGCGGGTGCTGTGGGAGGGTGAGTGCTGAGGGAGCGGGTGCTGTGGGAGGGTCAGTGCTGAGGGAGTGGGTGCTGTGGGAGGGTCAGTGCTGAGGGAGCGGGTGCTGTGGTAGGGTCAGTGCTGAGGGAGTGGGTGCTGTGGTAGGGTCAGTGCTGAGGGAGCGGGTGCTGTGGGAGGGTCAGTGCTGAGGGAGTGGGCGCTATGGGAGGGTCAGTGCTGAGGGAGCGGGTGCTGTGGGAGGGTCAGTGTTGAGGAAGCGGGTGGTGTGGGAGGGTCAGTGCTGAGGGAGTGGGTGCTGTGGGAGGGTCAGTGCTGAGGGAGTGGGTGCTGTGGGAGGATCAGTGCTGAGGGAGCGGGTGCTGTGGGAGGGTCAGTGCTGAGGGAGTGGGCGCTATGGGAGGGTCAGTGCTGAGGGAGCGGGTGCTGTGGGAGGGTCAGTGTTGAGGAAGCGGGTGGTGTGGGAGGGTCAGTGCTGAGGGAGTGGGTGCTGTGGGAGGGTCAGTGCTGAGGGAGTGGGTGCTGTGGTAGGGTCAGTGCTGAGGGAGCGGGTGCTGTGGGAGGGTCAGTGCTGAGGGAGCGGGTGCTGTGGGAGGGTCAGTGCTGAGGGAGTGGGCGCTGTGGGAGGGTCAGTGCTGAGGGAGGGTCAGCGCTGAGGGAGTGGGTGCTGTGGGAGGGTCAATGCTGAGGGAGTTGGCGCTGTGGGAGGGTCAGTGCTGAGGGAGTGGGCGCTGTGGGAGGGTCAGTGCTGAGGGAGTTGGCGCTGTGGGAGGGTCAGTGCTGAGGGAGTGGGTGCTGTGGGAGGGTCAGTGCTGGGGGAGCGGGTGCTGTGGGAGGGTCAGTGCTGAGGGAGTGGGTGCTGAGGGAGGGTCAGTGCTGAGGGAGTGGGTGCTGTGGGAGGGTCAGTGCTGAGGGAGCGGGTGCTGTGGGAGGGTCAGTGCTGAGGGAGTGGGCGCTGTGGGAGGGTCAGTGCATGTGTGTTTGTGCATGTGAGTGTGTGTGTGAGTGAGTGTATGTGAGTGTGTGTGTGAGTGTGTGTGTGTGAGTGTGTGTGTGAGTGTGTGTGTGATTGAGTGTGAGTGTGTGTGTGTGTGATTGAGTGTGAGTGTGTGGGTGTGTGAGTGTGTGTGAGTGTGTGTGAGTGTGTGAGAGCGAGTGTGTGTGAGTGTGTGTGTGGGTATGTGGGTGTGGGTGTTTGTGAGTGTGAGTGTGTGTGTGAGTGCATGAGTGAGTGAGTGTGTGTGTGTGTGAGTGCGTGAGTGAGTGAGTGTGTGAGTGTGAGTGTGTGTGGATGTGTGTATGTGAGTGTGTGGGTGTGTGTGGGTATGTGTGAGTGTGTGTGTCAGTGTGAGTGTGTATGTGACTGTGTGTGTGTCAGTGTGAGTGTGTGTTAGTGTGTGTGTGAGTGTGTGTGGGTGTGAGTGAGTATGTGTGAGTGTGTGTGTGAGTGAGTATATGTGTGTGTGTGTGTGAGTGTGAGTGTGTGTGTGGGTGAGGTTGTGTGTGTGATTGTGTGTGAGTGTGTGTGGGTGAGGTTCTGTGTGTGATTGTGTGTGTGTGTGTGTGAGTGTGTGTGTGAGAGTGTGTGTGTGTAAGTGTGTGTGTGAGTGTGTGTGGGAGTGTGTGTGGGAGTGTGTGTGGGAGTGTGTGTGGGTGAGTGTGTGGGTGAGTGTGTGGGTGAGTGTGAGTGTATGTGTGTGTGTGAGTGTGTGTGTGTGGGTGAGTGTGTGTGGGTGTGGGTGAGTGTCTGTGTGTATGTTGTGTGAGTGTGTGACTGAGAGAGTGAGAGTGTGTGTGTGAGAGTGTGTTGAGAGTGTGTGTGTGTGAGAGTGTGTGCGAGTGTGAGTGTGTGTGTGTGTGTATGTGAGTGTGTGTGAGACTGTGTGAGAGTGTGTGTGTATGAGTGTGTGTGTGTGTGATTGTGGGTGTGAGTGTGGTGTGAGTGAGTGAGTGTGAGTGTGTGGGTGAGTGTGATTGTGAGTGGGTGAGTGTGAGTGTGAGTGTGTGTGGGTGAGGTTGTGTGTATGATTGTATGTGAGTGTGTGTGTGATTGTGTGTGTGAGTGTGTGTGGGTGTGAGTAAGTGAGTGTGAGTGTGTGTGATTGTGGGTGTGAGTGAGTGTGTGTGAGAGTGTGAGTGTGTGTGGGTGAGGTTGTGTGTGTGATTGTGTGTGA
>NW_028270192.1:11948609-11968609 GCF_037043375.1 Chiloscyllium plagiosum | reverse complement strand
CAGTGCTGAGGGAGCGGGTGCTGAGGGAGGGTCAGTGCTGAGGGAGTGGGTGCTGTGGGAGGGTCAGTGCTGAGGGAGCAGGTGCTGTGGGAGGGTCAGTGCTGAGGGAGCGGGCGCTGTGGGAGGGTCAGTGCTGAGGGAGCGGGTGCTGAGGGAGGGTCAGTGCTGAGGGAGGGTCAGTGCTGTGGGAGGGTCAGTGCTGAGGGAGTGGGTGCTGTGGGAGGGTCAGTGCTGAGGGAGTGGGTGCTGTGGGAGGGTCAGTGCTGAGGGAGCGGGCTCTGTGGGAGGGTCAGTGCTGAGGGAGCGGGTGCTGAGGGAGGGTCAGTGCTGAGGGAGTGGGGGCTGTGGGAGGGTCGGTGCTGTGGGAGCGGGTGCTGTGGGCGGGTCAGTGCTGAGGGAGCGGGTGCTGAGGGAGGGTCAGTGCTGAGGGAGTGGGCGCTGTGGGAGGCTCAATGCTGAGGGAGCGGGCGCTGTGGGAGGGTCAGTGCTGAGGGAGGGTCAGTGCTGAGGGAGCGGGCGCAGCGTCCCACCCATATCCCCTCAGCAATCTCACTGGAACCTAAAGTGTCGTCCAACCCCGTCGCTGCCCTGTGGGATCTTGCTGTGTCGCTCTTCAGCCACATCGGATGGCGCATGTGGCGCCCCCTGGCCAGTTGGAGTGTTCTGTAGTCTCTCCTAGCGTGCCATTCGGACACCCCCCACCCCCCCCCCCCCTCTCACCCCACCACTGGATTGTTGACGGGAAGGAATCACCCGTTCCCATTATCTCCCCCACTCACCAATTGCCCCCCCCCAACCCCCTGCCCTCCACACTCTGGCCTACAATGGGGCAGGTACAGACGCCGTAGTTGCTAGGGAGGGGTTGGTGGGGGTGGGTCGAGAGAGAGAGAGAGATAAGAGGGCCTTACCTCGGACGATCTGCCTGGCACACGCGTTGTAGACCTGGTCCTGGGTGGTGTTGCTTGGGAAGACCCGGTCAAAGACGTACGGTTTACCCTGGGGAGGGGTAACAGAGTCGGGATGGGCGCGGGGGGTTGGGGGGGGGGGGGGTGTGGGGGAGTTGGGGAGGGTGGAGACCGGGAGGGGGTGTGGAAAGAGAGGAGAGGAGGAGAGGGTGGGAGGGGAGAGGGGGGACAGAGGGAGGGAGGAGGGGAGAGAGTGAGAGGAGGAGAGAGGGAGGAAGGGGGAGAGAGAGAGAGAGACGAAGGGAGAGAGTGAGGGAGAGGTGGGTGGGGGAAGAGAAGAGGGGAAGATGGAAGTGTGAGGCAGAGAGAGTGTTGGAGAGGGAGTGAGGCGGAGAGAGGGAGAGGGGAAGGGGAGGAGAGGGAGAGAAAGAGAGAGGGAGAGAGAGAGAGAGAGGGGGAGTGAGGGTAGAGTGGGGAGAGAGTGGGTGGGGGAAGAGAGATAGAGGGAGAGAGAGAGAAAGCGAGGGACGGACAGGGAGAGAGAAAGAGAGAGAGAGCGAGAGAGAGAGAGCAAGAGATAGTGGGGGACAGAGCGAGAGAGTGAGGGAGAGACAGAGTGGGGAAGCCGGATGGGGGAGAAGGGGAGAGACAGAGAGGAGGACGGAGAGACGGGGGGGGTAGAGGAGAGAGTGAGATGGAGCGAGGAGTGTGGGGGAACAGAGAAAGCGAGGGGGACCGAGCGAGGGGAAGGAAATGGAACAGAGAACGAGAGAATTAGACCCACAACGCGGACTACAATTTACACTCACACCTGGTAGGATTCACCTGGTCACTGCCGCTGCCTCCTGCAAGTCACCCACAGAACCCTGCCATCCCAACAGGGGGTTAGTGGGTGGCACGGTGGCACAGTGGTTAGCACTGCTGCCTCACAGCGCCAGAGACCCGGGTTCAATTCCCGCCTCAGGCGACTGACTGTGTGGAGTTTGCACGTTCTCCCCGTGTCTGCGTGGGTTTCCTCCGGGTGCTCCGGTTTCCTCCCACAATCCAAAAGATGTGCAGGGTCAGGTGGATTGGCCATGCTAAATTGCCCGTAGTGTTAGGTAAGGGGTAAATGTAGGGGTATGGGTGGGTTCGCTTCAGCGGGTCGGTGTGGACTTGTTGGGTCGAAGGGCCTGTTTCCACACTGTAATGTAATCTAATCTAATCTAATCTAATCTATTTACATCATGGTCATAACAGTCATACAGCACAGAAACAGGCCCTTCGGCCCATCCAGTCCCCGTGCCGACCCTGACCCCAATACCCCTGCAAACCTTTCCCTATCCGTGCCCTTATCCAAATGTCTTTTAAACGCTGTAACTGTCCCCACGTGCCCCACTTCCTCAGGAAGTTCATTCCACACACGGACCACCCCTCATCGTTTCACACAATTCTCCCCCTTGTATATTTTTTGAATCTCTCTCCTCCCACCCTAAAAAATGTGCCTCCGAGCTTTGAGAGCCTCGACCCCACGGAGAGGAAGCGTGTCTATTCAGCTTGTCCCTGTCCCTCGTGACCTTACAAACCTCTGTCAGGTCGCCCCTCAGATGCAGGGGTGGGGGGAGGGGGGTGGGCGGACACAGAACCTCAGACGAGGCGTCACCAACATCCTGTACAACCCCAATGTGACGTCCCTACGCTCAAAAGATCTGAAGGCAAGCATGCTAAACACCTTCTTCACCTCCCCCGTCTACTGGTGACGCAAACCTCAAAGAATTATGTCCCTGAACCCCCAGGTCCTCCAGCACTACCCAGGACCCCATAGTTAACCGTCTGTGTCCTGCCCACTTGTTGGTTACACCAAAATGCATCACCTCGCGTTTATCCGAATTAAACTCCATCTGCCACTCCTTGGCCCGCTGACCCAATTGATCAACATCTCTTCGTAATCCCCGATAACCTTTTTTTCAATGTCCGCTCGACCAATTATGGTTCAGGGCTGCGAACTGGGAACTGTGAGGCAAAGGTGACCTTTGGACCGTGGGTTAAAAGGGAAACAGTGCAGACCTGCTTTTGTTGACTTGCTTCTTGGCCAAAGGGTTCTGCGGGTGCTCCCTCACCGGGGGGGGGTGGGGGGGGGAGATAATGATGTTTAAACAGGGAGCGCAAGCTGGCTGTTTAACAAGGTACCCGAGAATTGGTTCCAGCAAGTCTGGAAGAAGCCTTCTGGACAAGGCAGATGTGGAACTGGGACATTCAGAGGATAGAGCGTTCAGTGAGGACTGTAACCGCATATACCTGAGTGATCTGTAAAAAAAGCAGGCTGATTGGTACCTGCACAAAACCAATGTACAACGCAGTCTGAAACCCACGTCCCACTCACAGAGTCACTGGGGCCCTCCTTCAGTCTCACCCACAGCCACACATTGTATGCACATTGTCTTACAAACATATTCCACTCACGGCGCCATTGGGCAATTTCCCCGCTAACTCTCCTCCACAACTCTGACAGGCGCTGTGCGAGGGTTAGCGCTGTGGGAGGGTCAGTGCTGAGGGAGCGGGTGCTGAGGGAGCGGGCGCTGTGGGAGGGTCAGTGCTGAGGGAGTGGGTGCTGTGGAAGGGTCAGTGCTGAGGGAGTGGGTGCTGTGGAAGGGTCAGTGCTGAGGGAGCGGGTGCTGAGGGAGGGTCAGTGCTGAGGGAGTGGGTGATGTGGGAGGGTCAGTGCTGAGGGAGTGGGTGATGTGGGAGGGTCAGTGCTGAGGGAGCGGGTGCTGTGGGAGGGTCAGTGCTGAGGGAGAGTCAGTGCTGAGGGAGCGGGTGCTGAGGGAGGGTCAGTGCTGAGGGAGTGGGTGATGTGGGAGGGTCAGTGCTGAGGGAGCGGGTGCTGTGGGAGGGTCAGTGCTGAGGGAGGGTCAGTGCTGAGGGAGCGGGTGCTGAGGGAGGGTCAGTGCTGTGGGAGGGTCAGTGCTGTGGGAGGGTCAGTGCTGAGGGAGCGGGTGCTGAGGGAGGGTCAGTGCTGTGGGAGGGTCAGTGCTGAGGGAGCGGGTGCTGTGGGAGGGTCAGTGCTGAGGGAGTGGGTGATGTGGGAGGGTCAGTGCTGAGGGAGCGGGTGCTGTGGGAGGGTCAGTGCTGAGGGAGGGTCAGTGCTGAGGGAGGGTCAGTGCTGAGGGAGTGGGTGATGTGGGAGGGTCAGTGCTGAGGGAGGGTCAGTGCTGAGGGAGTGGGTGATGTGGGAGGGTCAGTGCTGAGGCAGTGGGTGCTGTGGGAGGGTCAGTGCTGAGGGAGGGTCAGTGCTGAGGGAGGGTCAGTGCTGAGGGAGTGGGTGATGTGGGAGGGTCAGTGCTGAGGCAGTGGGTGCTGTGGGAGGGTCAATGCTGAGGGAGGGTCAGTGCTGAGGGAGGGTCAGTGCTGAGGGAGTGGGTGATGTGGGAGGGTCAGTGCTGAGGGAGCGGGTGCTGTGGGAGGGTCAGTGCTGAGGGAGTGGGTGATGTGGGAGGGTCAGCGCTGAGGGAGTGGGTGCTGTGGGAGGGTCAGTGCTGAGGGAGCGGGTGCTGTGGGAGGGTCAGTGCTGAGGGAGTGGGTGATGTGGGAGGGTCAGTGCTGAGGGAGTGGGTGCTGTGGGAGGGTCAGTGCTGAGGGAGCGGGTGCTGAGGGAGGGTCAGTGCTGAGGGAGTGGGTGATGTGGGAGGGTCAGTGCTGAGGGAGCGGGTGCTGTGGGAGGGTCAGTGCTGAGGGAGGGTCAGTGCTGAGGGAGGGGGTGCTGAGGGAGGGTCAGTGCTGAGGGAGTGGGCGCTGTGGGAGGGTCAGCGCTGAGGGAGTGGGTGCTGTGGGAGGGTCAGTGCTGAGGGAGTGGGTGCTGTGGGAGGGTCAGCGCTGAGGGAGTGGGCGCTGTGGGAGGGTCAATGCTGAGGGAGCGGGTGCTGTGGGAGGGTCAGTGCTGTGGGAGGGTCAGTGCTGAGGGAGTGGGTGCTGTGAGAGGGTCAGTGCTGAGGGAGTGGGTGCTGTGGGAGGGTCAGTGCTGAGGGAGGGTCAGTGCTGAGGGAGCGGGTGCTGAGGGAGGGTCAGTGCTGTGGGAGGGTCAGTGCTGTGGGAGGGTCAGTGCTGAGGGAGCGGGTGCTGAGGGAGGGTCAGTGCTGTGGGAGGGTCAGTGCTGAGGGAGCGGGTGCTGTGGGAGGGTCAGTGCTGAGGGAGAGTCAGTGCTGAGGGAGCGGGTGCTGAGGGAGGGTCAGTGCTGAGGGAGTGGGTGATGTGGGAGGGTCAGTGCTGAGGGAGCGGGTGCTGTGGGAGGGTCAGTGCTGAGGGAGGGTCAGTGCTGAGGGAGGGGGTGCTGAGGGAGGGTCAGTGCTGAGGGAGTGGGCGCTGTGGGAGGGTCAGCGCTGAGGGAGTGGGTGCTGTGGGAGGGTCAGTGCTGAGGGAGTGGGTGCTGTGGGAGGGTCAGCGCTGAGGGAGTGGGCGCTGTGGGAGGGTCAATGCTGAGGGAGCGGGTGCTGTGGGAGGGTCAGTGCTGTGGCAGGGTCAGTGCTGTGGGAGGGTCAGTGCTGAGGGAGTGGGTGCTGTGAGAGGGTCAGTGCTGAGGGAGTGGGCGCTGTGGGAGGGTCAGTGCTGAAGGAGTGGGTGCTGTGGGAGGGTCAGTGCTGAGGGAGTGGGTGCTGTGGGAGGGTCAGTGCTGAGGGAGCGGGTGCTGAGGGAGGGTCAGTGCTGAGGGAGTGGGTGATGTGGGAGGGTCAGTGCTGAGGGAGTGGGTGCTGTGGGAGGGTCAGTGCTGTGGGAGCGGGTGCTGTGGGAGGGTCAGTGCTGAGGGAGTGGGTGCTGTGGGAGGGTCAGTGCTGAGGGAGTGGGTGCTGTGGGAGGGTCAGTGCTGAGGGAGTGGGTGCTGAGGGACGGTCAGTGCTGAGGGAGTGGGTGCTGTGGGAGGGTCAGTGCTGAGGGAGTGGGTGCTGTGGGAGGGTCAGTGCTGTGGGAGCGGGTGCTGTGGGAGGGTCAGTGCTGAGGGAGTGGGTGCTGTGGGAGGGTCAGTGCTGAGGGAGTGGGTGCTGAGGGAGGGTCAGTGCTGAGGGAGTGGGTGCTGTGGGAGGGTCAGTGCTGAGGGAGTGGGTGCTGTCGGAGGGTCAGTGCTGAGGGAGTGGGTGCTGTGGGAGGGTCAGTGCTGAGGGAGTGGGTGCTGAGGGACGGTCAGTGCTGAGGGAGTGGGTGCTGTGGGAGGGTCAGTGCTGAGGGAGTGGGTGCTGTGGGAGGGTCAGTGCTGAGGGAGCGGGTGCTGTGGGAGGGTCAGTGCTGAGGGAGTGGGTGCTGTGGGAGGGTCAGTGCTGAGGGAGTGGGTGCTATGGGAGGGTCAATGCTGAGGGAGCGGGTGCTGTGGGAGGGTCAGTGCTGTGGGAGCGGGTGCTGTGGGAGGGTCAGTGCTGAGGGAGTGGGTGCTGTGGGAGGGTCAGTGCTGAGGGAGGGTCAGTGCTGTGGGAGGGTCAGTGCTGAGGGAGCGAGTGCTGAGGGAGGGTCAGTGCTGAGGGAGTGGGTGATGTGGGAGGGTCAGTGCTGAGGGAGTGGGTGCTGTGGGATGGTCAGTGCTGAGGGAGCGGGTGCTGAGGGAGGGTCAGTGCTGTGGGAGCGGGTGCTGTGGGAGGGTCAGTGCTGAGGGAGTGGGTTCTGTGGGAGGGTCAGTGCTGAGGGAGTGGGTGATGTGGGAGGGTCAGCGCTGATGGAGTGGGCGCTGTGGGAGGGTCAATGCTGAGGGAGCGGGTGCTGTGGGAGGGTCAGTGCTGAGGGAGTGGGTGCTGTGGGAGGGTCAGTGCTGAGGGAGGGTCAGTGCTGTGGGAGGGTCAGTGTTGAGGGAGTGGGTGCTGTGGGAGGGTCAGTGCTGAGGGAGCGGGTGCTGAGGGAGGGTCAGTGCTGAGAGAGGGTCAGTGCTGTGGGAGGGTCAGTGTTGAGGGAGTGGGTGCTGTGGGAGGGTCAGTGCTGAGGGAGCGGGTGCTGTGGGAGGGTCAGTGCTGAGGGAGTGGGAGCTGTGGGAGGGTCAGTGCTGAGGGAGTGGGTGCTGTGGGAGGGTCAGTGCTGAGGGAGCGGGTGCTGTGGGAGGGTCAGTGCTGAGGGAGTGGGTGCTGTGGGAGGGTCAGTGCTGTGGGAGGGTCAGTGCTGAGGGAGTGGGTGCTGTGGGAGGGTCAGCGCTGAGGGAGCGGGTGCTGTGGGTGGGTCAGTGCTGAGAGAGTGGGTGCTGTGTGAGGGTCAGCGCTGAGGGAGCGGGTGCTGTGGGAGGGTCAGTGCTGAGGGAGGGTCAGTGCTGTGGGAGGGTCAGTGCTGAGGGAGCGGGTGCTGTAGGAGGGTCAGTGCTGAGGGAGTGGGTGCTGTGGGAGGGTCAGTGCTGAGGGAGCGGGTGCTGTGGGAGGGTCAGTGCTGAGGGAGCGGGTGCTGTGGGAGGGTCAGTGCTGAGGGAGCGGGTGCTGTGGGAGGGTCAGTGCAGAGGGAGTGGGTGCTGTGGGAGGGTCAGTGCTGAGGGAGTGGGTGCTGAGGGAGTGGGCGCTGTGGGACGGTCAGTGCTGAGGGAGTGGGCGCTGTGGGACGGTCAGTGCTGAAGGAGCGGGTGCTGAGGGACGGTCAGTGCTGAGGGAGTGGGTGCTGTGGGAGGGTCAGTGCTGAGGGAGTGGGCGCTGAGGGAGGGTCAGTGCTGAGGGAGCGGGTGCTGAGGGACGGTCAGTGCTGTGGGAGTGGGCGTTGCATTCGCAGAGCGGACTGGGCATCCCCTTCACGCCTCACTGTGGAATCACCGTCTGGCTGGCCCAGACCCCCTGTATAATTGATTCATTAAAGCTGGAAGGTGACGCTGTCGCAAAGCTAAATCCCCAGATCCGGTAACAATAGCCAGGGCTCAGCTTTAATGCACTTAGCTGCTGTTAACCTGCCAGGCCCTGGAAATGCCGGGATTATGTCAGGAATTAATTTTTCCCCAGCCACGGCAGCATCAGGATTAGCAGCACCTCTCTGTGAGGCTTCTCTTCGAGAAAAACATATAAATAATGCGTAATTTTTTAAATGTAATTGCGCCGTTTCTCCACGGAACGCAGCAGCTTTTAATGTCAGTGTTGCTGGACATATCTGCGCCAGGCTGCCTTAACGTATTAAACTGGTCGCCTCGCTTTAAACAGACTGTTTTCCTCGTGATCCCTTCGACCACTCTCAAGACCGAGGGGACCCCCACTGGGGTTCCAGATCTCCTTATAAATCACAGATTACCCAGGTCACGTAGCACGGAAACAGACCCTTCGGCCCAACCGGTCAAGTGCTGACCCCTGCTCCTGGCCCTCATCCCTCCAAACACTTTCCCCATCCTTATCCTTATCCAAGTGTCTTTTAAGTGTTGTAACTGTCCCCACACACCACCTCAGGACGTTCATTGCACACGAGAAGACCACCCTTTTAAATCTTCCTCCTCTTACCTTAAAAAATATGCTCCCCCGAGTTTTGAACTCCCCCGCCCTGGGCGAAAGATCTTTGCTCTTTCACCCTACCCATGCCCCTCATGATCTTATAAACCTCCGTCCGGTCACCTCTCGACCTCCTACGCTCCAGGGGGAAATGAACATTCCCAGGTCCTCTTAGTGACTCCAACCCTCTGCACCCCGGGCAAGGTCCTGTGGAAATCTCTCCGGGTTCAATAACGTCCTTCCTGTAACGGGGTGACCAGAGCTGGACACTGCGCTCCAGACGTGGCCCTCTCCCACGTCTTGTGCAGCCCCAGGGTGCACGTTCCCAACTCCCGACCCTCAAAGGTGTCGGGGGGGGGAAACGTGCAAGCCCCACGCCGACAGACAGCGTGGGGCGCCATAGGGCAGCAGCGCTGAGCGGGGTAAGCCATAAGAAAGGCATAAAAGGACCGTTAAAAATACCTTAGCTGCAGAAACGCTTGCGTCTGTGGAAACTACATTTAGCTAAATATTCTGCAGGATACCCTGTGGCAACACGAGAAGGATTTGCACGGAGAATGTTAGGTTGGTCATATCTCTCTCTTCGGGATATCCGGTTTCTCAATGCACTCTCAACCATTAATTTTCTTTTTTAAGCAAGGCCGGGTGTCGGCTCGGACGCCGCAGGCTCGGGCCTGCGTTATTGGAGCTGCACTGACCGAGAGACCAGTTAGCAGTGAATTCTCTGCAGCAGAGGAGCAGTCGTGGATGGAAGGTTGAGGATTGACCTTGCTGCCCTGCGGGGAAATGTCGGAAAGCGAAAAGAGATTCCTAAAATGAAACGGGGTCCACGTCGGCCACTGGTGGTTGGGTTGTCTTTTTTTGGAGAAGAGATCTCCCCTTTCCCCCCCCCCCCCCCCAACCCCACCACCGAGAAATGACTGGCTGTCTTCCAAGTGTGTGGTGACGACTAGCACGAGAGGACGTATCTTTAAACTGAGGGGTGATAGATACAGGACAGATGTCAGAGGTAGCGTCTTTACTCAGGGAGTAGGAGGGGGCATGGAACGCTCTGCCTGCAATGGGAGTAAACTCGCCAACCTTAAGGGCATCGAAATGGTCATTGGATAACTATACGGATGATATTGGAATAGTGTGCTTCAGATTGGCCCCACAGGTCAGTACAACATCGAGGGGCCGAAGGGCAATGATCTAATGTAAAGGAGGGTTTGAGCTACAGGGAGAGGTTGGACAGGCTGGGGGCTGTTTTCCCTGGAGCGTCGGAGGCTGAGGGGTGACCTTAAGAATGTAAAGCGGGACAGCGCGGTAACAGGCCCTTCGGCCCCTCCAGGCTCGCGCTGACACACTTTGCCCTTCCGTACTAAAACCGTCTTCGCTTGCAGGATCTGTATCCCTCTATTCCCTTCCCCGTTCCTGTGTTGGTCCGGGTGAGTGCTGGGAAACCAGCCCCACACATCTCTTTTAAAACTCCCTCCCGCCCCCTCCCCTCCCCGCCCCCCCCCCCTCCCTCTGCACCCTGAGCCTGTGTGTCCCCCTCCACTCTGGGGAAAACGCCTCAGACTTTCCCCCCTATCCGTGCCGTTCGCAAACTTATAAACCTCGATCAGGTCGCCCCCTCGACCTCGCGCGTTCCAGTGAAAACAAACCCAGTCTGTCCAACCTTTCTCCCTGGCTAAAATCACCCTCCCCCCACCCCCCGTACCAGGCAACATAGAGTCAGAGAGATGTACAACATGGGAACAGGCCCTTCGGTCCAACCCGTCCGTGCTGTCCCAGATATCCCAACCCAATCTAGTCCCACCTGCCAGCACCCGGCCCATATCCCTCCAAACCCTTCCTATTCATATACCCATCCAAATGCCTCTTAAATGTTGTAATTGTACCAGCCTCCACCACATCCTCTGGCAGCTCATCCCATACACGTACCACCCTCTGTGTGAAAAAGTTGCCCCTTGGGTCTCTTTTATATCTTTCCCCTCTCACCCTAAACCTATGCCCCTCTAGTTCTGGGCTCCCCACCCCAGGGAAAAGACTTTGCCTATTTACCCTATCCGTGCCCCTCATGATGTTATAAACCTCTATAAGGTCACCCCTCAGCCTCCGACGCTCCAGGGAAAACAGCCCCAGCCTGTTCAGCCTCTCCCTGTAGCTCAGATCCTCCAACCCTGGCAACATCCTTGTAAATCTTTTCTGAACCCTTTCAAGTTTCACAACATCTTTCCGATAGGAAGGAGACCAGAATTGCACACAATATTCCAACAGTGGCCCCTAACCAATGTCCTGTACAGCCGCAACATGACCTCCCAACTCCTGTACTCAATACTCTGACCAATAAAGGAAAGCATACCCAACGCCTCCTTCACTATCCTATCTACCTGCGACTCCACTTTCAAGGAGATATGAACCTGTACTCCAAGGTCTCTGTGTTCAGCAACACTCCCCAGGACCTCACCATTAAGTGTATAAGTCCTGCTGAGATTTGCTTTCCCAAAATGCAGCCCCTCGCATTGATCTGAATTAAACTCCATCTGCCACCCCTCAGCCCTTCGGCCCATCTAAACCTTTCCTGTACCCTTTCCAAAGAATCTGTCCCCTTCTGGTAGCATGGTGACCAGAACTGTACACAATATTCCAAATTAGGGAGGTTTATAAAATCAGGAGGGGATCAATATAATGAATACTCAAGGTCTTTTCCCCCCAGATAATCAAAAATGCAGTGACATTTACTTGTGAGGGAGGAGATTTACATGATCAGTTTGGTGTCTCGTAGGGTTTTGAGGGACAGGGAGAGGTTGGACAGGCTGGGGGCTGTTTTCCCTGGACTGTCGGGGTGACCTCATCGAGGTTTATAAAATCACGAGGGGGGTGTGGATAGGGTAAATAGACAAGGTCTTTTCCCCCCTGGGGGTGGGGGGGGAGTCCAGAACTAGAGGGGCGTAGGTTTAGGGTGAGAGGGGGGAAAAGGGACCCGAGGGGCAGAGGGTGGTACGTGTGTGGAACGAGCTGCCAGAGGAAGTGGTGGGGGCTGGTACAATGACTGGCTGGGGGACACGAACAGGAAGGGTTTAGGAGGGATATGGGCCAAATGCTGGCAAACAGGGACTGGATTAATTTAGGACTAGGTTAATTTAGACATGGACGAGTAGGGCCGAAGGGTCTTTTTCCATACTGTACCTTTCTGTGACTCTCTGAGGGGCGGATTACAGGATCTGTAGACAACAGTTTACATTCTAACTTGCGCGTGTGGAGTACCGCGGGCAATTCTGGCCGCCCTGCTGAGGGGAAGGATGTTATTAAACTGGAAAGGGTCCAACCAAGACTTACCGAAGATGCTACCAAGGTGGGAGGGTTAGAGCTACAGGGAGAGGCTGGGGCTGTTCTCCCTGGAGCGTCGGAGGCTGAGGGGTGACCTTATAGAGGTTTATAACATCACGAGGGGCATCGGTAGGGTGTTGGGTCCCCAGGGAATGGGAGTCAACAGTTTTGGACAGGCGGAAGGTGCGTGAAGGAAGATTGCTCCCGAACCCAATGGCTTGACCCCCCCCCCCGACTGGAGTTGGGAGGTTACCAGGGGTCTGAAGAGGGTGGGGATGTGGAGAAGGGGTGGGAGAAAGACTCCCACCCTATCTATGATCTTACACACTCCTGTCGACCCTCAGCCTCCGAAACTCCGGAGAAAACAGGTCCAGGTTTGTCTAATCTTGCCTACTCCAATGTGGGCAGCGTCCACGTCCCTCTTGCCCTGGCGTGACATTCTGAACCGCGCGCGTTGGCCGAATTTGTCCAGCTCAGTTTCCTCACAGACAGTGGGGGGGGGGGGGGGGGATTTAACGACAGTACAGGCCGCCGCACGTCAAGGGGAAGGTGGTTAGATTCTCTCTCTCTCTCTCTCCTGTTGGAAGCGGTCACTTCCTGGTGCGCTTTTCCAGCGACACATTTTCAGCTTTCTCCCCCAGAGGGTGGTCTGCGTGTGTGTGGAATGGACTTCCTGAGGAAGTGGGGGGGGGGTGGGGGGGAGGTTGTTGTGGGTGCAGTTACAACATTTAAAAGGCATTTGGATAAGGATTATGGAGAGGGGAGGGATCAGGGGCCAGGGGCATGTCAGGCGTGGGGCTAGCTCAGTTTGGGATTAGGGTCGGCGCCCGACTGGGTGGGCCGAAGGGCCTGTTTCCGCGCTGTCTTCACTCAGAGAGTGGTGGGGCGGGGATGGGACTCTCGGCCTCAGAAAGGGGTCCAAACTATTGAATGTTTTTTCGAGAAGGGGCTCAATATAGTTCTTAGGGGAGGGGTGAGAGAACCTCTTATCCCCCACGGTTCGTAGGATCACAGAAAAACAGTCCTGTTTGGCCCAACTCATCCACGCCGACCAGATATCCTAAAGTAATCTTTTCATTCATCTAGTGCGCCCCTGGCTGGGCCCAGCGTTTACCGCCCAGTCCCTAGTTGCCCCACACTTCCTTGAGAAGGTTGGGGGGGGGGGGGGTGGGGGTGGGGGGGTGAGATCCCTTCTTGACCCACTGCCGTCCCACCTACCAGAGGGTAGACCCACACAGCGTCCCTCGGGGAGGGGATTCCGACCCTGAGGGAAAGGCCGAAATATTCCCCAAGCAGGGGAGGGGGTTCCCCTGTATCTGCTGCCCCTTAGTCCTTCCAGATGGAACGTGGCCGTGGGGTTTGGAAGGCGCTGCCTGAGGATCTTTGGTGAATCACTGCAGTGGGTCTTGTAGAGGGGACACCCTGCTGCTGCTGAGCGCCGTGACTTTGGAAAGAGAAGGGAGAATCCAACGGGATGCAAAAAAAAAAATAAAAATGCCAAGGGGTTGGGTCGGGGAGACGTGGGTGGGAGAAAACGCAGCAGATAGACCGTTCCCCTGCAGGGAACTGGGGAGGTGAGGGAGAAAGAGTCAGACTCACACGCGCACACAACTCAAACAGACACTTTGGGCCGTGCTCACTCGTGCTGACCCACCGACAGAATCAGAGGATCTTTACAGCGTGGAAAAAAAAGCCCTTTGGCCCACACCGACACGACGATGTGTAAGCCAGCCAGACCCATTGCCCAACCGGGTATTTACCCCCTGAGTAATGCAGGAGAGAGCGAGGATTCCTGAAGAAGGGCTCATGCCCGAAACGTCGATTCTCCTGCTCCTTGGATGCTGCCTGACCGGCTGCGCTTTTCCAGCAGTACATTTTCAGCCCTGGCTAATGCAGCTCGCCTGCGCATCCCTGGGCACTACGGGACAATTTAGCATGGCCAATCCCACCCTAACCTGCACATCCCTGGGCACTACAGGACAATTTAGCACGGCCAATCCCACCCTAACCTGCACATCCCTGGGCACTACGGGGACAATTTAGCATGGCCAATCCCACCCTAACCTACACATCCCTGGGCACTACGGGGACAATTTAGCATGGCCAATCCCACCCTAACCTACACATCCCTGGGCACTACGGGACAATTTAGCACGGCCAATCCCACCCTAACCTGCACATCCCTGGGCACTATGGGACAATTTAGCACGGCCAATCCACCCTAACCTGCACATCCCTGGGCACTACGGGACAATTTAGCACGGCCAATCCCACCCTAACCTGCACATCCCTGGGCACTACGGGGACAGTTTAGCACGGCCAATCCCACCCTAACCTGCACATCCCTGGGCACTACGGGACAATTTAGCACGGCCAATCCCACCCTAACCTGCACATCCCTGGGCACGACGGGGACAATTTAGCACGGCCAATCCCACCCTAACCTGCACATCCCTGGGCACTACGGGACAATTTAGCACGGCCAATCCCACCCAAACCTGCACATCCCTGGGCACTACGGGACAATTTAGCACGGCCAATCCCACCCTAACCTGCACATCCCTGGGCACTACGGGGACAATTTAGCACGGCCAATCCCACCCTAACCTGCACATCCCTGGGCACTATGGGGACAATTTAGCACGGCCAATCCCACCCTAACCTGCACATCCCTGGGCACTACGGGGACAATTTAGCACGGTCAATCCCACCCTAACCTGCACATCCCTGGGCACTACGGGGACAATTTAGCACGGCCAATCCCACCCTAACCTGCACATCCCTGGGCAATACGGGGACAATTTAGCACGGCCAATCCCACCCTAACCTGCACATCCCTGGGCACTACGGGGACAATTTAGCACGGCCAATCCCACCCTAACCTGCACATCCCTGGGCAATACGGGGACAATTTAGCACGGCCAATCCCACCCTAACCTGCACATCCCTGGGCACTACGGGGACACTTTAGCACGGCCAATCCCACCCTAACCTGTACATCCCTGGGCACTACGGGGACAATTTAGCACGGCCAATCCCACCCTAACCTGCACATCCCTGGGCACTATGGGGACAATTTAGCACGGCCAATCCCACCCTAACCTGCACATCCCTGGGCACTATGGGGACAATTTAGCACGGCCAATCCCACCCTAACCTGCACATCCCTGGGCACTACGGGGACAATTTAGCACGGCCAATCCCACCCTAACCCGCACATCCCTGGGCACTATGGGGACAATTTAGCATGGCCAATCCCACCCTAACCTGCACATCCCTGGGCACTACGGGACAATTTAGCACGGCCAATCCACCCTAACCTGCACATCCCTGGGCACTACGGGACAATTTAGCACGGCCAATCCCACCCTAACCTGCACATCCCTGGGCACTACGGGGACAGTTTAGCACGGCCAATCCCACCCTAACCTGCACATCCCTGGGCACTACGGGACAATTTAGCACGGCCAATCCCACCCTAACCTGCACATCCCTGGGCACGACGGGGACAATTTAGCACGGCCAATCCCACCCTAACCTGCACATCCCTGGGCACTACGGGACAATTTAGCACGGCCAATCCCACCCAAACCTGCACATCCCTGGGCACTACGGGACAATTTAGCACGGCCAATCCCACCCTAACCTGCACATCCCTGGGCACTACGGGGACAATTTAGCACGGCCAATCCCACCCTAACCTGCACATCCCTGGGCACTACGGGGACAATTTAGCACGGCCAATCCCACCCTAACCTGCACATCCCTGGGCACTACGGGGACAATTTAGCACGGTCAATCCCACCCTAACCTGCACATCCCTGGGCACTACGGGGACAATTTAGCACGGCCAATCCCACCCTAACCTGCACATCCCTGGGCAATACGGGGACAATTTAGCACGGCCAATCCCACCCTAACCTGCACATCCCTGGGCACTACGGGGACAATTTAGCACGGCCAATCCCACCCTAACCTGCACATCCCTGGGCACTACGGGGACAATTTAGCACGGCCAATCCCACCCTAACCTGCACATCCCTGGGCAATACGGGGACAATTTAGCACGGCCAATCCCACCCTAACCTGCACATCCCTGGGCACTATGGGGACAATTTAGCACGGCCAATCCCACCCTAACCTGCACATCCCTGGGCACTATGGGGACAATTTAGCATGGCCAATCCCACCCTAACCTGCACATCCCTGGGCACTATGGGGACAATTTAGCATGGCCAATCCCACCCTAACCTGCACATCCCTGGGCACTACGGGACAATTTAGCACGGCCAATCCACCCTAACCTGCACATCCCTGGGCACTACGGGACAATTTAGCACGGCCAATCCACCCTAACCTGCACATCCCTGGGCACTACGGGACAATTTAGCACGGCCAATCCCACCCTAACCTGCACATCCCTGGGCACTACGGGGACAGTTTAGCACGGCCAATCCCACCCTAACCTGCACATCCCTGGGCACTACGGGACAATTTAGCACGGCCAATCCCACCCTAACCTGCACATCCCTGGGCACGACGGGGACAATTTAGCACGGCCAATCCCACCCTAACCTGCACATCCCTGGGCACTACGGGACAATTTAGCACGGCCAATCCCACCCAAACCTGCACATCCCTGGGCACTACGGGACAATTTAGCACGGCCAATCCCACCCTAACCTGCACATCCCTGGGCACTACGGGGACAATTTAGCACGGCCAATCCCACCCTAACCTGCACATCCCTGGGCACTACGGGGACAATTTAGCACGGCCAATCCCACCCTAACCTGCACATCCCTGGGCACTACGGGGACAATTTAGCACGGTCAATCCCACCCTAACCTGCACATCCCTGGGCACTACGGGACAATTTAGCACGGCCAATCCCACCCTAACCTGCACATCCCTGGGCACTACGTGGACAATTTAGCACGGCCAATCCCACCCTAACCTGCACATCGCTGGGCACTACGGGACAATTTAGCACGGCCAATCCACCCTAACCTGCACATCCCTGGACATTATGGGACAATTTAGCACGGCCAATCCCACCCTAACCTGCACATCCCTGGGCACTACGGGGACAATTTAGCACGGCCAATCCCACCCAAACCTGCACATCCCTGGGCACTACGGGGACAATTTAGCACGGCCAATCCCACCCCTAACCTGCACATCCCTGGGCACTACGGGGACAATTTAGCACGGCCAATCCCACCCCTAACCTGCACATCCCTGGGCACTACGGGGACAATTTAGCACGGCCAATCCCACCCCTAACCTGTACATCCCTGGGCACTACGGGACAATTTAGCACGGCCAATCCCACCCTAACCTGCACATCCCTGGGCACTACGGGGACAATTTAGCACGGCCAATCCCACCCTAACCTGCACATCCCTGGGCACTACGGGACAATTTAGCCTGGCCAATCCCACCCTAACCTGCACATCCCTGGGCACTACGGGACAATTTAGCACGGCCAATCCCACCCTAACCTGAACACCCCTGGGCACTACGGGGACAATTTAGCACGGCCAATCCACCCTAACCTGCACATCCCTGGGCACTACGGGACAATTTAGCACGGCCAATCCCACCCTAACCTGCACATCCCTGGGCACGACGGGACAATTTAGCACGGCCAATCCCACCCTAACCTGCACATCCCTGGGCACTACGGGACAATTTAGCACGGCCAATCCACCCTAACCTGCACATCCCTGGGCACTACGGGGACAATTTAGCACGGCCAATCCCACCCTAACCTGCACATCGCTGGGCACTACGGGACAATTTAGCACGGCCAATCCACCCTAACCTGCACATCCCTGCACATTATGGGACAATTTAGCACGGCCAATCCCACCCTAACCTGCACATCCCTGGGCACTACGGGGACAATTTAGCACGGTCAATCCCACCCTAACCTGCACATCCCTGGGCACTACGGGACAATTTAGCACAGCCAATCCCACCCTAACCTGCACATCCCTGGGCACTACGTGGACAATTTAGCACGGCCAATCCCACCCTAACCTGCACATCGCTGGGCACTACGGGACAATTTAGCACGGCCAATCCACCCTAACCTGCACATCTATGGACATTATGGGACAATTTAGCACGGCCAATCCTACCCTAACCTGCACATCCCTGGGCACTACGGGGACAATTTAGCACGGCCAATCCACCCTAACCTGCACATCTATGGACATTATGGGACAATTTAGCACGGCCAATCCTACCCTAACCTGCACATCCCTGGGCACTACGGGACAATTTAGCACGGCCAATCCCACCCTAACCTGCACATCCCTGGGCACTACGGGACAATTTAGCACGGCCAATCCCACCCTAACCTGCACATCCCTGGGCACTACAGGACAATTTAGCATGGCCAATCCCACCCTAACCTGCACATCCCTGGGTACTACGGGACAATTTAGCACGGCCAATCCCACCCTAACCTGCACATCCCTGGGCACTACGGGTCAATTTAGCACGGCCAATCCCACCCTAACCTGCACATCCCTGGGCACTACGGGGACAATTTAGCACGGCCAATCCCACCCTAACCTGCACATCCCTGGGCACTACAGGACAATTTAGCATGGCCAATCCCACCCTAACCTGCACATCCCTGGGCACTACGGGACAATTTAGCACGGCCAATCCCACCCTAACCTGCACATCCCTGGGCACTACGGGACAATTCAGCACGGCCAATCCCACCCTAACCTGCACATCCCTGGGCACTACGGGGACAATTTAGCACGGCCAATCCCACCCTAACCTGCACATCCCTGGGCACTACGGGGACAATTTAGCACGGCCAATCCCACCCTAACCTGCACATCCCTGGGCACTACGGGGACAATTTAGCACGGCCAATCCCACCCTAACCTGCACATCCCTGGGCACTACGGGGACAATTTAGCACGGCCAATCCCACCCTAACCTGCACATCCCTGGGCACTACGGGGACAATTTAGCACGGCCAATCCCACCCTAACCTGCACATCCCTGGGCACTACGGGGACAATTTAGCACGGCCAATCCCACCCTAACCTGCACATCCCTGGGCACTACGGGGACAATTTAGCACGGCCAATCCCACCCTAACCTGCACATCCCTGGGCACTATGGGGACAATTTAGCACGGCCAATCCCACCCTAACCTGCACATCCCTGGGCACTATGGGGACAATTTAGCATGGCCAATCCCACCCTAACCTGCACATCCCTGGGCACTATGGGGACAATTTAGCATGGCCAATCCCACCCTAACCTGCACATCCCTGGGCACTACGGGACAATTTAGCACGGCCAATCCACCCTAACCTGCACATCCCTGGGCACTACGGGACAATTTAGCACGGCCAATCCACCCTAACCTGCACATCCCTGGGCACTACGGGACAATTTAGCACGGCCAATCCCACCCTAACCTGCACATCCCTGGGCACTACGGGGACAGTTTAGCACGGCCAATCCCACCCTAACCTGCACATCCCTGGGCACTACGGGACAATTTAGCACGGCCAATCCCACCCTAACCTGCACATCCCTGGGCACGACGGGGACAATTTAGCACGGCCAATCCCACCCTAACCTGCACATCCCTGGGCACTACGGGACAATTTAGCACGGCCAATCCCACCCAAACCTGCACATCCCTGGGCACTACGGGACAATTTAGCACGGCCAATCCCACCCTAACCTGCACATCCCTGGGCACTACGGGGACAATTTAGCACGGCCAATCCCACCCTAACCTGCACATCCCTGGGCACTACGGGGACAATTTAGCACGGCCAATCCCACCCTAACCTGCACATCCCTGGGCACTACGGGGACAATTTAGCACGGCCAATCCCACCCTAACCTGCACATCCCTGGGCACTACGTGGACAATTTAGCACGGCCAATCCCACCCTAACCTGCACATCGCTGGGCACTACGGGACAATTTAGCACGGCCAATCCACCCTAACCTGCACATCCCTGGACATTATGGGACAATTTAGCACGGCCAATCCCACCCTTACCTGCACATCCCTGGGCACTACGGGGACAATTTAGCACGGCCAATCCCACCCAAACCTGCACATCCCTGGGCACTACGGGGACAATTTAGCACGGCCAATCCCACCCCTAACCTGCACATCCCTGGGCACTACGGGGACAATTTAGCACGGCCAATCCCACCCCTAACCTGCACATCCCTGGGCACTACGGGGACAATTTAGCACGGCCAATCCCACCCCTAACCTGTACATCCCTGGGCACTACGGGACAATTTAGCACGGCCAATCCCACCCTAACCTGCACATCCCTGGGCACTACGGGGACAATTTAGCACGGCCAATCCCACCCTA
>NW_028270192.1:11938609-11943609 GCF_037043375.1 Chiloscyllium plagiosum | reverse complement strand
TACACAGGTACATGCACTGATACACAAACTCACACAGATATACACAGGTACATGCACTGATGCACACACACGCACACACAGATATACACAGGTACATGCACTGATGCGCACACACACACAGATATACACAGGTACATGCATTGATGCACACACACACAGATACACACAGGTACATGCACTGATGCACGCACACACACAGATATACACAGGTACATAGTACATGCACTGATGCGCGCACACACACACACACACACATATACACAGGTACATAGTACATGCACTGATGCGCGGACACACACACACAGATATACACAGGTACATGCACTGATGCACACACATGCACAGATATACACAGGTGCATGCACTGATGCACACACACACACACGCACAGATACACACAGGTACATGCACTGCTGCACACACAGATATACACTGGTACATGCACTGATGCATGCACACATATATACACAGGTACATGCACTGATGCGCACACACGCACACAGATATACACAGGTACATGCACTGATGCGCACACACACACAGATATACACAGGTACATGCACTGATGCACACACATGCACACACAGATATACACAGGTACATGCACTGATGCACACACACACACACAGATATACACAGGTACATGCACTGATGCGCACACACTCACACAGATATACACAGGTACATGCACTGATGCACACACACACACAGATATACACAGGTACATGCACTGATGCACACACACACACACAGATATACACAGGTACATGCACTGATGCGCACACACACACACACAGATATACACAGGTACATGCACTGATGCACACACATGCACACACAGATATACACAGGTACATGCACTGATGCACACACACACACAGATATACACAGGTACATGCACTGATGCGCACACACTCACACAGATATACACAGGTACATGCACTGATGCACACACACACACAGATATACACAGGTACATGCACTGATGCACACACACACACACAGATATACACAGGTACATGCACTGATGCACACACACACACACACAGATATACACAGGTACATGCACTGATGCACACACACACAGATATACACAGGTACATGCACTGATGCACACACACACACACACACAGATATACACAGGTACATGCACTGATGCGCACACACACACAGATATACACAGGTACATGCACTGATGCACACACACACACAGATATACACAGGTACATGCACTGATGCGCACACACACACACATACACACACACAGGTACATGCACTGATGCGCACACACACAGATATACACAGGTACACGCACTGATGCACACACACACAGATATACACAGGTACATGCACTGATACACACACACACACACATACAGATATACACAGGTACATGCACTGATGCGCACACACACACACAGATATACACAGGTACATGCACTGATGCACACACACACAGATATACACAGTACATGCACTGATGCGCGCGCACACACACACATATACACAGGTACAAGCACTGATGGGCACACACACACACATACACACACACAGGTACATGCACTGATGCGCACACACACAGATATACACAGGTACATGCACTGATGCACACACACGCACACACAGATATACACAGGTACATGCACTGATACACACACACACACACACACAAATACACACAGGTGCACACACACAGTCAGACACAGGTACATGCACTGGTGCACACACACACACACACACACACACAGGTACATGCACTGATACACACACACACACACAGGTACATGCACTGATACACACACACAGGTGCACACACAGGTACATGCATTGATACACACACACACACAGGTATATGTACTGATTCACTCACACACACAGAGGTACATGCACTGATACACACACACACACACAGATGTACACAGGTACATGCACTGATGCACACACACACAGATATACACAGGTACACGCACTGATGCGCACACACACAGATATACACAGGTACATGCACTGATGCACACACACGCACACACAGGTACATGCACTGATGCACACACACACAGATATACACAGTACATGCACTGATTCGCGCGCACACACACACATATACACAGGTACAAGCACTGATGGGCACACACACACACATACACACACACAGGTACATGCACTGATGCGCACACACACAGATATACACAGGTACATGCACTGATGCGCACACACGCACACACAGATATACACAGGTACATGCACTGATGCACACACACACAGATATACACAGGTACATGCACTGATGCGCACACACACACACAGATATACACAGGTACATGCACTGATGAGCGCACACACACAGATATACACAGGTACATGCACTGATGCACGTACACACACACATAGATATACACAGGTACATGCACTGAGGCGCGCACACACACAGATTTACACAGGTACATGGTACATGCACTGATGCGCGCACACACACAGGTATACACAGGTACATGCACTAATGCGCACACACACACACACACACAGATATACACAGGTACATGCACTGATACGCACACACACACACACAGATATACACAGGTACATGCACTGATGCACACACACACACACACAGATATACACAGGTACATGCACTGATGCACCCACACACAGATATACACAGGTACATACACTGATGCACACACACGCACACAGATATACACAGGTACATACACTGATGCGCACACACACACACAGGTATACACAGGTACATGCACTGATGCACACACAAAGACACAGATATACACAGGTACATGCACTGATGCACACACGCAGATATACACAGGTACATGCACTGATGCGCGCACACACACACAGATATACACAGGTACATGCACTGATGCATGCACACAGATACACACACCAACACAAATGCACACACAGACACACACACACACAGACACACACACACAGACACATACACACACCCAACACAAATGCACACAGACACACACGCACACAGACACACACGCACACAGACACACACCAACACAAATGCACACAGACACACACGCACACACACCCAACACAAATGCACACAGACACACACGCACACACACCCAACACAAATGCACACAGACACACACGCACACAGACACACACGCACACAGACACACACCAACACAAATGCACACAGACACACACGCACACAGACACACACCAACACAAATGCACACAGACACACACGCACACAGACACACACGCACACAGACACACACGCACACAGACACACACCAACACAAATGCACACAGACACACACGCACACACACCAACACAAATGCACACACAGACACACACACTGACACAGACACACACACAAATACACATGCACACACACAGACACACACAGACACACACACACACAGATAATGATTTCACAAAAGAAAATACAGCAACATTGAAATATAGGCTGTGCTCATTTTCTCTCCATCTTCTCCCTCCCTGAGTGCAGAGAGAGAGAGAGAGAGAGAATCAGGACAAATGGGGACATCATCATCCCCCAGCACCACTCCAATCCTGAGGAACCCCCCCCCCAAACCACCCCCAGCACCACTCACCGCAATGACCACCGTGTCATCATTCTGGAAGCTGGGGAGGAACTTGTCTCCTCTCAGAATCTCCGAGTGATTGAGGGGTCGGAACCGGCACATCACCTTGATGTTACACTCGCTCAGCTGCTCCGTCATGTTGCTCAAGGGGTGGAGGGGGGAGATGGAGAGAGGGGAGACTGGGCTGAGAGTGGAGGGGAAGGGGGGGGGGGGGGGGGAAGCGGTTTGGAGAAAGAACAGAGACAGGGGCAGAAACAGATTAGTGAGCGACAGGAGGAGAAATTCGAGACGGCGAGAGAGAGAGAGAGAGAGACGGCAGAAAAAAAACAGAGGAGGGAAGGATGCTGTGACAATGGGGGGAGCAGCAGAGAGACAGAGATAAGGGGGGAGAGAGATAAATACAGGATAAAGACAACAGAAAGGCAGAGATAAATATGGGGGGGGGGAGAGAGAGAGAAATACAAGCAGAATGAGTGAACAGAGAGACAGAGATGGATACAGCAGTGGGCGGGAGGGGGAGAGAGACAGACAGAGACAGATAAATAGAAACAAAATGAGACAACAGAGAGAGGCAGAGATAGGTACAGCAGGGGGGGGAGAGAGAGAGACAGAGACAGATAAATAGAAACAAAATGAGACAACAGAGAGAGGCAGAGATAGGTACAGCAGGGGGGGAGAGAGGGAGAGAGGCAGGAAGAGTAGCGAGAAGGTAGGGGGTGGAGGGATAAACGTAGACTGGGATTGGGAGAAAGAGAGATGGGAGGAAGCAGAGAGAGAGAAACAGCGATGGAGACGTTGGAAAGGCGAGTAGCAAATGGCGAGGGAGCTGACTTGCACTCGGCGGGAGAGGGGTGGGTGGGATGAGGGTGAAGGATACTGGGATCCACCCCCTCCTCCTCCGATCGCCCTCGCTCCTGAACGAATCGCTGGCGGTGGGTGGGAGAATTTCCGCGGTGCAGTGCCGGCCTCTGTACGTGAGGGCGGAGAGATCAAATCTCGGGGGTGGGGTGGAGTGTTGGGGGGGGGGTGGGGGGGGAGGCACAGAGTTCTCGAATCTCGGCGTCAGCCTTGCGCGGTCCAGTCCCGGCCTCCCTGCGTCTCCATGTCTCTCCCTCTCTCTCTCACACACACACAGATACATACACAGATGCACACACACAGATACATACACTGATGCACACACACAGATACATACACTGATGCACACACACAGATACATGCACTGATGCACACACACAGATACATACACAGATGCACACACACAGATACATACACTGATGCACACACACAGATACATACACTGATGCACACACACAGATACATGCACAGATACACACACACACACAGGTACATGCATAGATACACACACACAGGTACATGCACTGATGCACACACACAGATACATACACAGA
>NW_028270192.1:11896109-11933609 GCF_037043375.1 Chiloscyllium plagiosum | reverse complement strand
CACACACAACACACAGGTACATGCACTGATGCACACACACAGGTACATGCACTGATGCACACACAGAGATATACACAGGTACATGCACTGATGCGCGCGCACACAGATATACACAGGTACATGCACTGATGCACACACATACACAGATATACACAGGTACATGCACTGATGCGCACACACACACAGATATACACAGGTACATGCACTGATGCGCACACACACACACACACTCGCACTGATATACACAGGTACATGCACTGATGCGCACACACACAGATATACACAGGTACATGCACTGATGCACACACACACACACACACACACAGATACACACAGGTACATGCACTGATGCACACACACACAGATACATAAACAGATGCACACACACAGATACACACAGGTACATGCACTGATGCACACACACAGATACACACCCACACAGATACATGCACAGATACACACACACAGATACATGCACAGATACACACACACACACACACAGATACACACAGATACACGCACAGATGCACACACACACAGATACACGCACAGATGCACACACACACAGATACATGCACAGATGCACACACACACAGATACATGCACAGATGCACACACACACACACAGATACATGCACAGATGCACACACAGATACACGCACAGATGCACACACACACAGATACATGCACAGATGCACACACAGATACACGCACAGATGCACACACACACAGATACATGCACAGATACACACACACACAGATACATGCACAGATACACACACACACAGATACATGCACAGATACACACACACACAGATACATGCACAGATACACACACACACAGATGCACACACACAGATACATGCACAGATGCACACACACAGATACATGCACAGATGCACACACACACACACACGCGTACATGCACAGATGCACACACACACGTACATGCACAGATGCACACACACAGATACAGATACACACAGATACATGCACAGATGCACACACACACACAGATACATGCACAGATGCACACACACACAGATACAGATACACACAGATACATGCACAGATGCACACACACACACAGATACACGCACAGATGCACACAGATACACGCACAGATGCACACACACACAGATACACGCACAGATGCACACACAGATGCACACACACACAAATACACGCACAGATGCACACACACACACATACACGCTCAGATGCACACACACACAGATACATGCACAGATGCACACACACACACAGATACACGGACACACACAGATACACGCACAGATGCACACACACACAGGTACATGCACTGATGCACACACACACACAGGTACATGCACAGATGCACACACACAGGTACATGCACAGATGCACACACACAGGTACATGCACAGATGCACACACACACACACAGATACACACAGGTACATGCACTGATGCGCACACACACACAGATACATGCACTGATGCACACACACAACACACAGGTACATGCACTGATGCACACACACAGGTACATGCACTGATGCACACACAGAGATATACACAGGTACATGCACTGATGCGCACACACACACAGATATACACAGGTACATGCACTGATGCGCACACACACACACACACTCGCACTGATATACACAGGTACATGCACTGATGCGCACACACACAGATATACACAGGTACATGCACTGATGCACACACACACACACACACACACAGATATACACAGGTACATGCACTGATGCACACACACACACAGATATACGCAGGTACATGCACTGATGCACACAAACACACAGATATACACAGGTACATGCACTGATGCGCACACACACACACACAGATATACACAGGTACATGCACTGATGCGCACACACACAAACACACACAGATATACACAGGTACATGCACTGATGCGCACACACACAGATATACACAGGTACATGCACTGATGCGCACACACACACACACAGATATACACAGGTACATGCACTGATGCGCACACACACACACACAGATATACACAGGTACATGCACTGATGCTGTGGTGTAAAATTATGTCCCAATACATGTGTGAATCATAATGTAACACATGTATTGGGCCAAGCAGTGGAATGTGGTGAAAGGGTTAAAATTGTGTCCCAATACATGTGTGAATCTAACCGAAAATGGAAGGTGTCGCTTAGTCCCGTGTGAATCTTATTACACACCTTCCCGTGTGAATCTTCTTATCTGTATGTAACCAGAATGGAATGTGTTTTTTAGCCTTGCTCTGCTGTTCACATGAATGTTTAGATCTCGAAAAGAGTATATCAGCTGGAAAAGTCTCCAGTTCGGTAGAGTCTGCTCCGGGGTTGCGTTTAACCGCCGAGCGTGGGTTGTTGGCAACCGCTCTACGAGAACTGACGGCTCCCAGTTCCGGTAACATGTAGAGTGAGTATAAACCAGACCCGTTGTAAGTACGAGACCTGGTTGTGGCGACGCTGCGGGGAATAAAACACTTATATTCTAGCAGACTCGCCTCTTGGCTGATTGTTCTGTGTCAGACTACTTTCCTGCGAGCCTGGTCCTTGACCTTGAGAATTTTTTTTTAAAACAGATGCGCACACACACACAGATATACACAGGTACATGCACTGATGCGCACACACACACACAGATATACACAGGTACATGCACTGATGCGCACACACACACACACAGATATACACAGGTACATGCACTGATGCGCGTGCACACACATACACACACACATATAAACACAGGTACATGCACTGATGCGCGTGCACACACATACACACACGCACAGATATACACAGGTACATGCACTGATGCACACACACACACACACACACACATATACGCAGGTACATGCACTGATACACACACACACAGATATACACAGGTACATGCACTGATACACACACACACAGATATACACAGGTACATGCACTGATACACACACACACAGATATACACAGGTACATGCACTGATACACATACACACAGATATACACAGGTACATGCACTGCTGCACACACACACAGATATACACAGGTAAATGCACTGATGCACACAAACACACAGATATACACAGGTACATGCACTGATGCGCACACACACAGATATACACAGGTACATGCACTGATGCGCACACACACACACACAGATATACACAGGTACATGCACTGATGCGCACACACACAAACACACACAGATATACACAGGTACATGCACTGATGCACACACACACACACACACAGATATACACAGGTACATGCACTGATACACACACACACAGATATACGCAGGTACATGCACTGATACACACACACACAGATATACACAGGTACATGCACTGATACACACACACACACAGATATACACAGGTACATGCACTGTTGCACACACACACAGATATACACAGGTACATGCACTGATGCGCACACACACACACACAGATATACACAGGTACATGCACTGATGCGCACACACACAAACACACACAGATATACACAGGTACATGCACTGATGCGCACACACACACAGATATACACAGGTACATGCACTGATGCGCACACACACACACAGATATACACAGGTACATGCACTGATGCGCACACACACAGATATACACAGGTACATGCACTGATGCACGCACACACACACAGATATACACAGGTACATGCACTGATGCGCGTGCACACACATACACACACACATATATACACAGGTACATGCACTGATGCGCGTGCACACACATACACACACGCACAGATATACACAGGTACATGCACTGATGCACACACACACACAGATATACACAGGTACATGCACTAATGCGCGTGCACACACATACACACACACACATATATATACACAGGTACATGCACTGATGCACACACACAGATATACACAGGTACATGCACTGATGCACACACACACACACACACACACAGATATACGCAGGTACATGCACTGATACACACACACAGATATACACAGGTACATGCACTGATACACACACACACAGATATACACAGGTACATGCACTGATACACACACACACAGATATACACAGGTACATGCACTGATACACACACACAGATATACGCAGGTACATGCACTGATACACACACACACAGATATACACAGATACATGCACTGATACACACACACACAGATATACACAGGTACATGCACTGATGCGCACACACACAGATATACACAGGTACATGCACTGATGCGCACACACACACACACACAGATATACACAGGTACATGCACTGATGCGCCCACACACAAACACACACAGATATACACAGGTACATGCACTGATACACACACACAGATATACGCAGGTACATGCACTGATACACACACACACACAGATATACACAGATACATGCACTGATACACACACACACAGATATACACAGGTACATGCACTGATGCACACACACACAGATATACACAGGTACATGCACTGATGCGCACACACACACACACAGATATACACAGGTACATGCACTGATGCGCACACACACAAACACACACAGATATACACAGGTACATGCACTGATGCGCACACACACACAGATATACACAGGTACATGCACTGATGCGCACACACACACACAGATATACACAGGTACATGCACTGATGCGCGCACACACACAGATATACACAGGTACATGCACTGATGCACGCACACACACACAGATATACACAGGTACATGCACTGATGCGCGTGCACACACATACACACACACATATATACACAGGTACATGCACTGATGCGCGTGCACACACATACACACACGCACAGATATACACAGGTACATGCACTGATGCACACACACACACAGATATACACAGGTACATGCACTAATGCGCGTGCACACACATACACACATATATATACACAGGTACATGCACTGATGCACACACACAGATATACACAGGTACATGCACTGATGCACACACACACACACACAGATATACGCAGGTACATGCACTGATACACACACACAGATATACACAGGTACATGCACTGATACACACACACACACAGATATACACAGGTACATGCACTGATACACACACACACAGATATACACAGGTACATGCACTGTTACACACACACACAGATATACACAGGTACATGTACTGATACACACACACACAGATATACACAGGTACATGCACTGATACACACACACACACAGATATACGCAGGTACATGCACTGATGCACACCCACACAGATATACGCAGGTACATGCACTGATACACACACACATACAGATATACACAGGTACATGCACTGATGCACACACACACACACACAGATATACACAGGTACATGCACTGATGCACACACAAACACACACAGATATACACAGGTACATGCACTGATGCACACACACACAAACACACACAGATATACACAGGTACATGCACTGATACACACACACACACACACCCAGATATACGCAGGTACATGCACTGATACACACACACACAGATATACACAGGTACATGCACTGATACACACACACACAGATATACACAGGTACATGCACTGATACACACACACACAGATATACACAGGTACATGCACTGATACACACACACACAGATATACACAGGTACATGCACTGATACACACACACACAGATATACACAGGTACATGCACTGATACACACACACACAGATATACACAGGTACATGCACTGTTACACACACACACACAGATATACACAGGTACATGCACTGATACACACACACACAGATATACACAGGTACATGCACTGATGCACACACACACAGATATACGCAGGTACATGCACTGATACACACACACACAGATATACGCAGGTACATGCACTGATGCACACACAGATATACACAGGTACATGCACTGATACACACACACACACAGATATACACAGGTACATGCACTGATACACACACACACAGATATACACAGGTACATGCACTGATGCGCACACACACACACACACACACACATATACGCAGGTACATGCACTGATGCGCACAGACACAAACACACACAGATAAACACAGGTACATGCATTGATGCGCACACACACAGAGATATACACAGGTACATGCACAGATGCGCACACACACACACAGATATACACAGGTACATGCACTGATGCGCACACACACACAGATATACACAGGTACATGCACTGATGCGCGTGCACACACATACACACACACATATATACACAGGTACATGCACTGATGCGCATGCACACACATACACACACGCACAGATATACACAGGTACATGCACTGATGCACACACACACACACAGATATACACAGGTACATGCACTGATGCGCGTGCACACACATACACACACACAGATATACACAGGTACATGCACTGATGCACACACACACACACACAGATATACACAGGTACATGCACTGATGCACACACACACAGATATACACAGGTACATGCACTGATGCACACACACACACACAGATATACACAGGTACATGCACTGATGCACACACACACAGATATACACAGGTACATGCACTGATGCACACACACACACACACATACAGATATACACAGGTACATGCACTGATGCACACACACACACACATACAGATATACACAGGTACATGCACTGATGCACACACACACACATACAGATATACACAGGTACATGCACTGATGCACACACACACACACAGATATACACAGGTACATGCACTGATACACACACACACACACAGATATACACAGGTACATGCACTGATGCACACACACACACATACAGATATACACAGGTACATGCACTGATGCACACACACACACATACAGATATACACAGGTACATGCACTGATGCGCGCGCGCACACACACACACACAGATGTTCTTCTCCCTCAGCAGCTGATTAAGAGTTGCCCCTCCTCCCCTTACTCCCATTGGCTCCGACCTCTGACCCCACCCCCCCACCCCCGTCCCCAAGGATGTGCAGGGACGGTTCCTCAGACAGACCCGTCATTCGAAGCAACAAAGGCGCTGCCAAACCCCGAAGGGGAAAGCGGGGGGGGGGGAAGATCGAGGCATGGTTCACCCTCCCGCTGCCTCCCCCACTCTTCACAGAGACGTACAGGATGGAAACAGGCCCTTCCATCCAACTTTGATCAGGCATCCCGATCTGACCCAGTCCCCGTTCCCCAGCACTCGGCCCCATCTCCCTCTAAACCCTTCCTTGTTCACGTCCCCCATCCAGGTGCCTTTTAAATGCTGTCACTGTACCAGCCCCCACCACTTCCTCTGGCAGCTCCTCCCACACACGCATCACCCTCTGGGGGGGGAAAAAGTTACCCCTCGGGTCCCTTTCCCCCTCTCACCTTAAACCTACCCCCCCCCTCTAGTGCCGGACTCCCCGACCCCAGGGAAAAGACTTGGTCTATTTACCCTATCCACGCCCCTCATGATTTTGTAAACCTCTATAAAGGTCACCCGGGTGTTGGTGGCTGTTCCCAGCATTTACCACCCCCCGCCCCAACGGTCCCCTAATTACCACCCCAGGAGGAGGTGTGGAAGGGTGGGGGGGGGGGGGGGAAGGTGAGCTGCCCTATTGAACTGTTGCTGTCCCCCTCCCTCTGTGCGCGTGGGGTGTAGGGACAGAGTCCCAGCGTCTCTGCCCCGCAGACAGCGAGGGACCGCTTCCCCAGTCAGGCTGGGGCGTGGGTGAGCACTTGCTCCCCTCTGTTGCCCCTCGACCTTCCGGGATTGTCCAGACTGTCCCTCCTGGGCACGGCGGGGACCGTCCTCGGAGGGGAGACTCGGGAGACTAGGCCTGTGTTCTTGACACTGTGCACGGTGTTCTGGAAAATCGAGCCCCACTCTACGTCTGGAGTCGCCGCAAAAGTTCAAGATTTTCGAAAGACGCAGAATTCCCCAGTCGGCCCCCCGACTTTCGGGGTCGATGAAGGAAAAAAACACAGACCAGGTTTCTTACTGAAGAAGAATTACTATTTATTAAAAGCAGTTAGACTCAAGATAGAGGTAAGGAGTTACAAACAGTCAGCACATTAAATCATTAAAGACCATTTAACGTCTCCATGATGTGGAGGGGCCGGTGTTGGACAAAGTTAAAAATCACACAACACCAGGTTATAGTCCGACAGGTTTACTTGGAAGCACACTAGCTTTCGGAGCGACGCTCCTTCATCAGGTGGTTGTGGAGTGTAAGATCGTAGGACACAGGATTTATAGCTACACTCACACTCACACACGCAGACCCTCTCTCATACGTTCACACATACACTCGCACACATACCCTCTCACGGACTTCGACCCCCTTACACTCACACTCACACACGCTCTCTCACAGACACCTATAACCCCAACCAACCCCCACCGCCACACACACACTCACACGCAGACCCTCTCTCATACGCTCACACATACACTCGCACACTTACCCTCTCACAGACTTCGACCCCCTTACACTCACACTCACACACGCTCTCTCACAGACACCTATAACCCCAACCACCCCCCCACCGCCACACACACACACTCACACGCAGACCCTCTCTCATACGTTCACACATACACTCGCACACTTACCCTCTCACGGACTTCGACCCCCTTACACTCACACTCGCACACGCGCTCTCACAGACACCTATAACCCCAACCACCCCCCACCGCCACACACACACACCCACCCACACACACACACACACATATATAAGTTTGTGTGGTAAATTTGTACTTGCCAAATTACGTTTTATTTTGCTCAAAAACTGCATGAATCCATGTAAGATTCTGTAAATCCATTGTTTAGATTAAAATCAGTTTGACCATTGTGGCACAGACAGCCTCACACAGGGACGCTAACACCTTCAATACATTATCTGACACCAATTGTTAAAACTTACTTGAGAATGTAACTTTTTTAAAAAAGCTCTGCGATTTACTTGTGAAAGAACTGAAACCAACACGGTCATTCTAAAAGATGAGAGACTTGGCAATCAATCCAGGTCTTTTTCAACATATAATTTCAGTTGCGTCACACTGTAAACATTTGCTATAAATTCTGTGTCTTACGATCTTATACCCCACACCACCTGATGAAGGAACAGCGCTCCGAAAGCTAGCGCTTCCGAATAAACCTGTTGGACTGTAACCTGGCGTTGTGTGATTTAAAGTCTCCCCCTCTCTCTTTCACGTCCACACACACTCGGGAAACACACACAGAGACACAAACAGATTCCAGGAGGAGGTAAACTGGGAAGGTAGTTCAGTGGTCCCCATCCAGAGAGTGAGACACGGCCCGAGTGAGCGAGAGGACTGCAGACGCTGCAAATCAGAGACAAAGGTACAAGTTGCTGGAAAAGCTCAGCGGGTCTGGCAGCACCCGTGGAGAGGAATCGGAGTTAACGTCTCGGGACTGGTGACCCTTCCTCCTAACTAAGTAAATCGAACAAAAGCTGCGGAGCCAGGCGGTGTGTTGTAGCTGCGTGTTGTGGGAGCTACTGGACCCCATTGTGGTACAGAGTGACTACGTCTGGGGCAAGTATTGGATGTTCGAAGAGCTCCCGCTCAGAGTTACCGAGTTGGAGTCTGAGCTTCGAACACGTCAGGGAGGTGGGGGGCGGGGGGGTGGGGGGGGGGGGAAGAGTTACCTGGACGCTGTGTTTCGGGGGGGGGGGGGGGGCAGTCACACCCCTCAGATGAACTAACTCGAATTTGGTCAGGAACACGAGGGCGTGACTGTGGGTGAGGCAGACAGAGGGAACCTCAGCCTGTGTGGTTGTCTAAGGGGTGGGAGGTTCCCGCTCCCTGTGTGGGTGACGGGTAGAACGGAGCTGGCCGGGGGGGGGGAGGGGGGAGATGCTGGCTGGAGGATGAGCAAACTGACAAAAGAGAAATGTATCAGGGGGATGGTATACTCAGGGGAATAGACTCTGTTCTCTGCGTCGAGAGCGTGGCGCTGGAAAAGCACAGCAGGTCAGTCCTTCATCGTCATCAGGAATCCCTGCTCCTCGGACGCTGCCTGACCGGCTGTGCTTTTCCAGCGCCACGCTCTCGACTCTGCAGCCCCCACCTCCTCCCCTGTTCTGTGTGGCCAGGGCTGAAACCCCCGAAGGCTGTGTTGGCTGCCTGGTGCCTGGGCTCAGGACATCTCATCCGGGCGGCAGGGGAACTTGGAGAGCGCGAGAGGAAAGATCCAGTTGTCACAGTCCACGTAGGGACCAATGATATACGCAGAAAGACGAGAGAGAGAGAGAGAGAGAGAGAGAGAGAGAGAGAGAGAGAGAGAGAGAGGTTCTAATGAGGGAAATGCCAGGGGCTAAATTAAAAACACAGAACCAAATAAAGTAATAATCTCCAGATTTACTAGCTGAGCCACAAGCGAAAATGGGCTAGATTCTTCATGAATACTTTGCGTCAGTATTCACCGAGGAGAGGGACATGGCGGATGTTGTGGTTAGGGATAGATGTTGGATTACTCTAGGTCAAGTCGGCGTAAGATTAGATTCCCTACAGTGTGGGAACAGGCCCTTCGGCCCAACCAGTCCACACCGACCGTCTGAAGAGTAACCCACCCAGACCCATTCCCCTCTGATGCACCTAACACTACGGGACGACTTAGCACAGCCAATTCACCTGACCTGCGCATCTTTGTGACTGTGGGAGGAAACCGGAGCCCCCGGAGGAAACCCACGCAGACACGGGGAGAAAGCGCAAACTCCACACAGTCAGTCGCCCCGAGGCTGGAACCGAAGCCGGGTCCCTGGTGCTGTGAGGCAGCAGTGCTAACCACTGAGCCACCGTGCTGCCCCAGGAGGGATGAAGTGTTCTGTATCCTAAAAGGCATAAAGGTGGACAAGCCCCCAGGGCCGGATGGGATCTATCCCGGGTTACTGAGGGAAGCGAGACAGGAAATAGTTGGGGCCTGAACAGACATCTTTGCCGCATCCTTGAACACGGGTGAGGTCCCAGAGGATTGGAGAATTGTTCATGTTGAACCTTTGTTTAAGAAGGGTAGCAGGGATAATCCAGGTAATTATAGACAGGACAGCCTGACATCAGTGGGAGGGAAGCTGCTGGAGAAGATGCTGAGGGATAGGATCTATTCCCCATTTGGAAGAAAATGGGCTTATCGATGATCGACAGCATGGGTTTTGTGCAGGGAAGGTCATGCTTTTCCAGCAACACATTTTCAGCTCTGATCTCCAGCATCTGCAGTCCTCGAAGGGCTCATGCCCGAAACGTCAATTCTCCTGCTCCTTGGATGCTGCCTGACCTGCTGTGCTTTTCCAGCAAGGTCATGTCTTACCAGCTTAATAGTATTATTTGAGGGAGTGACAAGTTGATTGATGGGGGAAGGGCAGTAGATATACATGGACTTCAGGGAGGTGTTTGATAAGGTTCCCCATGGTAGGCTGATGGAGAAGGTGAAGTTGCATGGGGGCCAGGGTGTACTAGCGAGATGGATAGAGAACTGGCTGGGCAACAGGAGACAGGGAGTATTATTGGAAGGGCGGGGGGGGGAGTCTCAAAATGGAGACCTGTGCCCAGTGGTGTCCCACAGGGATCGTGATGGGGACACTGTTGTTTGCGATATACACAAATGATCTGGAGGAAGGTATAGGCGGTCCGATTAGCAAGTTTGCAGATGACACGAAGATTGGTGGAGGGGCAGATAGTGAAGGGGACTGTCAGAGAATGCAGCAGAGTATAGACAGGTTGGAGACCTGGGCAGAGAAATGGCAGATGGAGTTCAATCCGGGCAAATGCGAGGTGATCCATCTTGGAAGCTCCAATTCAAGAGCGAACTATACGGTAAATGGAAAAGCCCTGGGGAAGATTGATGTCCAGAGAGATCTGGGTGTTCAGGTCCATTGTTCCCTGAAGGTGGAAATGCTTGCCTTCATCAGACGGGGGGTTGAGTACAAGGGTTGGCAGGTCAGGTTGCAGTTTTATGGGACTTTGTTTCGGTCACGTTTGGAACACTGTGGACAGTTCTGGTCACCACATTACCAAATCATTGTGGATGCTTTGGAGAGGGTGGTTCACCAGGGTGTTGCCTGGTATGGAGGCTGCTGGCTATGAGGAGAGGTTGAGTAGATTAGGATTATTTTCATTAGAAAGAGAGAGAGGTTGAGGGGGGGACCTGATTGAGGTCTACGAAACCATGAGAGGTACAGACAGGGTGGATGGCAAGAAGCTTTTTCCCCCCAGAGAGGGGGACTCAATTACTAGGGGTCATGAGTTCAAGGTAAGAGGGAAACGTTTAGGGGAGACATATGTGGAAAGGTCTTTACGCAGAGGTCGGTGGGTACCTGGAACACGTTGCCAGCAGAGGTGGGACAATCAGGAATGGTAGCATCATTTAGATTAGATTAGATTAGTTACAGTGTGGAAACAGGCCCTTCGGCCCAACAAGTCCACACCGACCCGCCGAAGCACACCCACCCAGACCCATTCCCCGACATTTACCCCTTCACCTAACACTACGGGCAATTTAGCATGGCCAATTCACCTGACCTGCGCATCTTTGGACTGTGGGAGGAAACCGGAGCACCCGGAGGAAACCCACGCAGACACGGGGGAGAACGTGCAAACTCCACACAGTCAGTCGCCCCGAGGCTGGAATCGAACCCGGGTCTCTGGCGCTGTGAGGCAGCAGTGCTAACCACTGTGCCACCCACAAGATGTATCTAGAGAGAAACATGAATGGGCAGGGAGCAGAGGGATAGAGATCCTGAGAAAATTGGAGACGGGTTTAGATAGAGGATCTGGATCGGTGCAGGCTTGGAGGGCTGAAGGGCCTTTTCCTGTGCTGGAATTTTCTGTGTTTTTTTTTAGGCAAACACCAGGGTGGCCAGTGACAAACACTGCCCTTCACATCAAAGGGAATCTCCTGGTTATTTTTTTTTCCTTAGTGCTTATTATATATTTTTTTTTTCCCCAGCACCCATGGTGTGTGTGTGCGCAGGTGTGAGACACAGTGAAAGACACAAAGTGCACCAATCTTTATTCCAATTCCACCACCAGGAAGATAGGAAAAACACCCGGGTGGCCAGTGACAAACACTGCCCTTCACATCAAAGGGCAGTGCTGTGTGATCAAAACAGTGAAGGGGAATTTTCTGTGTTTACCACAGGGCAACAACTTTAAAGAGGTAAACGCGTTGCTCAAAGACTAGTGTGGAATAAAGGGGTTCAAATTCACAGGACTTTGGCACTGGTACTGGGGAAAGGAGGGAGGTGTTCCGATAGGATGGACTCCACTTGAGTCAGGCTGAGACCAGAGTCCCGGTGAACTGCAGAACTTGGAGCTGTGGACAGGGCTTTAAATTATACAGTGGGTGCGTTCAGATGAATGGAAATTCGTGGAAAACTTTCAAGGGCGCGGAGGGAAAGCTCGGCAGAGGTTATTAAAGTTTCCAGAACAAGTAACAGGGCAGAGAGTACGGGAAAGGTCAGGCACAGCACATGAGGAGATAACAAGAGGACGAGGGGCTGACAATGCAGGACCTGGGGTGGTGCAATTGCTTGTAGCACATTTTGAAACTAGCAGGTATGTTATAGTGGGTTGCACAGAGACATCACTGCAGGGTGAAGAGCTTTTGCCCGAAACGTCGATCCTCCTGCTCCCCGGATGCTGCCTGACCTGCTGCGCTTTTCCAGCACCACACTCTCGACTCTGATCTCCAGCATCTGCGGCCCTCACTTCCGCCTGGGAACTAAGTATCCAAGGACACTTGCCCGACTGAAAGGACGGGCAGAGAAGCAGGGGTTGCCTGAGACTCTGGAGGGTTTGAGTTGTGGAAGAGGCTGGGACTTCCTTGTCTGGGGTAGGAGGCTGAGGGGTGACCTTATAGAGGTTTATAAAATCATGAGGGGCATGGATACAGTGAATAGCCAAGGTCTTTTTCCACAGGGTAGGGGAGCCTGGAACTAGAGGAGCGTAGGTTTAAGGTGGGGGGGGGGTGGGGGAAAAGGACTCGAGGGACAGCTTTTTCCCCCAGAGGGTGGTGCGTGCGTGGAATGAGCTGCCAGAGGAATTGGTGGGGGCTGGGACAATGACAGCACTTAAAAGGCACCTGGATAGGGGACATGAACAGGAAGGGTTTAAGAGGGATATGGGCCGAGTGCTGGGGAACGGGGACCGGGTTAGGTTAGGGATATCTGGGCTAGCATAGACGAGAGGGACCGAAGGGTCTGTTTCCGTGCTGGGTGACTCCACGAGGTGGAGTCGGAAAAAGGCACGAATCACAGGACACCTGGTTGTAGAGCAACAGGTTTATTTGAAATCACAAGCTCACGGAATGCTGTCCCTTCGTCAGGGAAAGTGAGAGGGCACCGCCTACAGTACTGAATGTACGGGGAGGGAGAGCAAAAGATCAGACAAATGGCGAGAGTGGATAGTGGGATAATAATTCGCTGCGGGTTAGACAGTGTGAGTGAAGTGTCAACGGCTGAATAACAGGCGAAGGGATGGCCTATCATCCGGTTAAAAGATAATTACAAAGACATCAAAAATAGGGTTTGGGGATAAAGCAAACGGTTGGAATAACACGGGACACAAACAAAACCTGCTGGAAACGCCCAGGAGCATCTGCAAAAGGAAATACCAGAGGAAGGGCCGCGAGGACTGGAACATTACCTGTGGCCATCCTTCACAGACCCCGCTGAGAGCAGCAACCCCCTGCCCCTCATTTACAGTTCATTCAGTTCTTACTTAACTGGAATAACGTTTTACAGGCGTAAGGCTCACCCGCCAAGGGTCTAACCAAAGTAACAAGTAGAATATTAGAACCACCACAGTGTGCAAACAGGCCGCTTGGCTCAATATCTCCACACGGATCCTCTGAAGAGGAATCCACCCATTTACTCTACACTTAGCCCAAACTAATATACCCTAACCTGCACCTCCCTGGGCACTACGGGGACAATTTAGCATGGCCAATCCCACCCTAACCTGCACATCCCTGGGCACTACGGGGACAATTTAGCACGGCCAATCCCACCCTAACCTGCACATCCCTGGGCACTACGGGACAATTTAGCACGGCCAATCCACCCTAACCTGCACATCCCTGGGCACTACGGGACAATTTAGCACGGCCAATCCCACCCTAACCTACACATCCCTGGGCACTACGAGACAATTTAGCACGACCAATCCCACCCTAACCTGCACATCCCTGGGCACTACGGGGACAATTTAGCATGGCCAATCCCACCCTAACCTGCACATCCCTGGGCACTACGGGGACAATTTAGCACGGCCAATCCAACCCTAACCTGCACATCCCTGGGCACTACGGGACAATTTAGCACGGCCAATCCACCCTAACCTGCACATCCCTGGGCACTACGGGACAATTTAGCACGGCCAATCCCACCCTAACCTGCACATCCCTGGGCACTACAGGGACAATTTAGCACGGCCAATCCCACCCTAACCTGCACATCCCTGGGCACTACGGGACAATTTAGCACGGCCAATCCCACCCTAACCTACACATCCCGGGGCACTACGGGACAATTTAGCACGGCCAATCCCACCCTAACCTGCACATCCCTGGGCACTACGGGGACAATTTAGCACGGCCAATCCCAGCCTAACCTGCACATCCCTGGGCACTACGGGACAATTTAGCACGGCCAATCCCACCCTAACCTACACATCCCTGGGCACTACGGGACAATTTAGCACGGCCAATCCCACCCTAACCTGCACCTCCCTGGGCACTACGGGACAATTTAGCACGGCCAATCCCACCCTAACCTGCACCTCCCTGGGCACTACGGGGACAATTTAGCACGGCCAATCCCAGCCTAACCTGCACATCCCTGGGCACTACGGGACAATTTAGCACGGCCAATCCCACCCGAACCTGCACATCCCTGGGCACTACGGGACAATTTAGCACGGCCAATCCCACCCTAACCTGCACATCCCTGGGCACTACGGGACAATTTAGCACGGCCAATCCACCCTAACCTGCACATCCCTGGGCACTACGGGGACAATTTAGCACAGCCAATCCCACCCTAACCTGCACCTCCCTGGGCACTACGGGGACAATTTAGCACGGCCAATCCACCCTAACCTGCACATCCCTGGGCACTACGGGACAATTTAGCACGGCCAATCCCACCCTAACCTACACATCCCTGGGCACTACGGGACAATTTAGCACGGCCAATCCCAGCCTAACCTGCACCTCCCTGGGCACTACGGGGACAATTTAGCATGGCCAATCCCACCCTAACCTGCACATCCCTGGGCACTACAGGACAATTTAGCACAGCCAATCCCACCCTAACCCGCACATCCCTGGGCACTACAGGACAATTTAGCATGGCCAATCCCACCCTAACCTGCATATCCCTGGGCACTACGTGACAATTTAGCACGACCAATCCCACCCTAACCTGCACATCCCTGGGCACTATGGAACAATTTAGCACGGCCCATCCACCCTAACCTGCACATCCCTGGGCACTATGGGGACAATTTAGCACGGCCAATCCACCCTAACCCGCACATCCCTGGGCACTACAGGACAATTTAGCACGGCCAATCCCACCCTAACCTGCACCTCCCTGGGCACTACAGGACAATTTAGCACGGCCAATCCCACCCTAACCTGCACATCCCTGGGCACTACGGGGACAATTTAGCACAGCCAATCCACCCTAACCTGCACATCCCTGGGCACTACGGGGACAATTTAGCACGGCCAATCCACCCTAACCCGCACATCCCTGGGCACTATGGGACAATTTAGCACGGCCAATCCACCCTAACCCGCACATCCCTGGGCACTACGGGACAATTTAGCACGGCCAATCCCACCCTAACCTGCACATCCCCGGGCACGACGGAGACAATTTAGCACGGCCAATCCCACCCTAACCTGCACATTCCTGGGCACTACGGGGACAATTTAGCATGGCCAATCCCACCCTAACCTGCACATCCCTGGGCACTACAGGACAATTTAGCACGGCCAATCCCACCCAAACCTGCACCTCCCTGGGCACTACGGGGACAATTTAGCGCGGCCAATCCACCCTAACCTGCACATCCCTGGGCACTATGGGGACAATTTAGCACGGCCAATCCACCCTAACCCGCACATCCCTGGGCACTACAGGACAATTTAGCAAGGCCAATCCCACCCAAACCTGCACATCCCTGGGCACTACGGGGACAATTTAGCACGGCCAATACCACCCTAACGTGCACATCCCTGGGCACTACGGGGACAATTTAGCACGGCCAATCCCACCCTAACCTGCACATCCCTGGGCACTACGGGGACAATTTAGCACAGCCAATCCACCCTAACCTGCACATCCCTGGGCACTACGGGGACAATTTAGCACGGCCAATCCACCCTAACCCGCACATCCCTGGGCACTATGGGACAATTTAGAACGGCCAATCCACCCTAACCCGCACATCCCTGGGCACTACGGGACAATTTAGCACGGCCAATCCCACCCTAACCTGCACATCCCCGGGCACGACGGAGACAATTTAGCACGGCCAATCCCACCCTAACCTGCACATCCCTGGGCACTACGGGACAATTTAGCACGGCCAATCCCACCCTAACCTGCACATTCCAGGGAACTACGGGACAATTTAGCACGGCCAATCCACCCTAACCTGCACATCCCTGGGCACTACAGGACAATTTAGCATGGCCAATCTCACCCTAACCTGCACATCCCTGGGTACTACGGGAACAATTTAGCATGGCCAATCTCACCCTAACCTACACATCCCTGGGCACTACGGGACAATTTAGCACGGCCAATCCCAGCCTAACCTGCACATCCCTGGGCACTACGGGGACAATTTAGCACGGCCAATCCCACCCGAACCTGCACATCCCTGGGCACTACGGGGACAATTTAGCACGGCCAATCCACTCTAACCCGCACATCCCTGGGCACTACGGGACAATTTAGCACGGCCAATCCACCCTAACACGCACATCCCTGGGCACTACAGGACAATTTAGCACGGCCAATCCCACCCTAACCCGCACATCCCTGGACACTACGGGGGCAATTTAGCACGGCCAATCCCACCCTAACCTGCACATCCCTGGGCACTAAGGGACAATTTAGCATGGCCAATCCCACCCTAACCTGCACATCCCTGGGTACTATGGAACAATTTAGCACGGCCAATCCCCGCCTAACCTGCACATCCCTGGGCACTACGGGACAATTAAGCACAGCCAATCCACCCTAACCTGCACATCCCTGGGCACTATGGGGACAATTGAGCACGGCCAATCCCACCCTAACCTGCACATCCCCGGGCACGACGGAGACAATTTAGCACGGCCAATCCCACCCTAACCTGCACATCCCTGGGCACTACGGGACAATTTAGCACGGCCAATCCCACCCTAACCTGCACATTCCTGGGAACTACGGGACAATTTAGCACGGCCAATCCACCCTAACCCGCACATCCCTGGGCACTACAGGACAATTTAGCATGGCCAATCTCACCCTAACCTGCACATCCCTGGGCACTACAGGACAATTTAGCACGGCCAATCCCACCCTAACCTACACATCCCTGGGCACTACGGGGACAATTTAGCATGGCCAATCCCACCCTAACCTGCACATCCCTGGGCACTACAGGACAATTTAGCACGGCCAATCCCACCCAAACCTGCACCTCCCTGGGCACTACGGGGACAATTTAGCACGGCCAATCCCACCCTAACCTGCATATCCCTGGGCACTACGTGACAATTTAGCACGACCAATCCCACCCTAACCTGCACATCCCTGGGCATTATGGAACAATTTAGCACGGCCCATCCACCCTAACCCGCACATCCCTGGGCACTACAGGACAATTTAGCAAGGCCAATTCCACCCTAACCTGCACATCCCTGGGCACTACAGGACAATTTAGCATGGCCAATCCACCCTAACCTGCACATCCCTGGGCACTATGGGGACAATTTAGCGCGGCCAATCCACCCTAACCTGCACATCCCTGGGCACTATGGGGACAATTTAGCACGGCCAATCCACCCTAACCCGCACATCCCGGGGCACTACAGGACAATTTAGCACGGCCAATCCCACCCTAACCTGCACATCCCTGGGCACTACGGGGACAATTTAGCACGGCCAATACCACCCTAACGTGCACATCCCTGGGCACTACGGGGACAATTTAGCACGGCCAATCCCACCCTAACCTGCACATCCCTGGGCACTACGGGGACAATTTAGCACAGCCAATCCACCCTAACCTGCACATCCCTGGGCACTACGGGGACAATTTAGCACGGCCAATCCACCCTAACCCGCACATCCCTGGGCACTATGGGACAATTTAGAACGGCCAATCCACCCTAACCCGCACATCCCTGGGCACTACGGGACAATTTAGCACGGCCAATCCCACCCTAACCTGCACATCCCCGGGCACGACGGAGACAATTTAGCACGGCCAATCCCACCCTAACCTGCACATCCCTGGGCACTACGGGACAATTTAGCACGGCCAATCCCACCCTAACCTGCACATTCCTGGGAACTACGGGACAATTTAGCACGGCCAATCCACCCTAACCTGCACATCCCTGGGCACTATGGGACAATTTAGCACGGCCAATCCACCCTAACCTGCACATCCCTGGGCACTACAGGACAATTTAGCATGGCCAATCTCACCCTAACCTGCACATCCCTGGGTACTACGGGCACAATTTAGCATGGCCAATCTCACCCTAACCTACACATCCCTGGGCACTACGGGACAATTTAGCACGGCCAATCCCAGCCTAACCTGCACATCCCTGGGCACTACGGGGACAATTTAGCACGGCCAATCCCACCCTAACCTGCACATCCCTGGGCACTACGGGGACAATTTAGCACGGCCAATCCACTCTAACCCGCACATCCCTGGGCACTACGGGACAATTTAGCACGGCCAATCCACCCTAACCCGCACATCCCTGGGCACTACAGGACAATTTAGCACGGCCAATCCCACCCTAACCCGCACATCCCTGGACACTACGGGGGCAATTTAGCACGGCCAATCCCACCCTAACCTGCACATCCCTGGGCACTACGGGACAATTTAGCATGGCCAATCCCACCCTAACCTGCACATCCCTGGGTACTATGGAACAATTTAGCACGGCCAATCCCCGCCTAACCTGCACATCCCTGGGCACTACGGGACAATTTAGCACAGCCAATCCACCCTAACCTGCACATCCCTGGGCACTATGGGGACAATTTAGCACGGCCAATCCCACGCTAACCTGCACATCCCTGGGCACTACGGGGACAATTTAGCATGGCCAATCCCACCCTAACCTGCACATCCCTGGGTACTATGGAACAATTTAGCACGGCCAATCCCCGCCTAACCTGCACATCCCTGGGCACTACGGGACAATTTAGCACGGCCAATCCCACCCTAACCTGCACATCCCTGGGTACTATGGAACAATTTAGCACGGCCAATCCACCCTAACCTGCACATCCCTGGGCACTATGGGGACAATTGAGCACGGCCAATCTCACCCTAACCTGCACATCCCTGGGCACTACGGGGACAATTTAGCACGGCCAATCCCACCCTAACCCGCACATCCCGGGGCACTACAGGACAATTTAGCACGGCCAATCCCACCCTAACCTGCATATCCCTGGGCACTACGGGGACAATTTAGCACGGCCAATACCACCCTAACGTGCACATCCCTGGGCACTACGGGGACAATTTAGCACGGCCAATCCCACCCTAACCTGCACATCCCTGGGCACTACGGGGACAATTTAGCACAGCCAATCCACCCTAACCTGCACATCCCTGGGCACTACGGGGACAATTTAGCACGGCCAGTCCACCCTAACCCGCACATCCCTGGGCACTATGGGACAATTTAGCACGGCCAATCCACCCTAACCCGCACATCCCTGGGCACTACGGGACAATTTAGCACGGCCAATCCCACCCTAACCTGCACATCCCCGGGCACGACGGAGACAATTTAGCACGGCCAATCCCACCCTAACCTGCACATTCCTGGGAACTACGGGACAATTTAGCACGGCCAATCCACCCTAACCTGCACATCCCTGGGCACTATGGGACAATTTAGCACGGCCAATCCACCCTAACCCGCACATCCCTGGGCACTACAGGACAATTTAGCATGGCCAATCTCACCCTAACCTGCACATCCCTGGGCACTACAGGACAATTTAGCACGGCCAATCCCACCCTAACCTACACATCCCTGGGCACTACGGGGACAATTTAGCACGGCCAATCCCACCCAAACCTGCACCTCCCTGGGCACTACGGGGACAATTTAGCACGGCCAATCCCACCCTAACCTGCATATCCCTGGGCACTACGTGACAATTTAGCACGACCAATCCCACCCTAACCTGCACATCCCTGGGCACTATGGAACAATTTAGCACGGCCCATCCACCCTAACCTGCACATCCCTGGGCACTATGGGGACAATTTAGCACGGCCAATCCACCCTAACCCGCACATCCCTGGGCACTACAGGACAATTTAGCACGGCCAATCCCACCCTAACCTGCACATCCCTGGGCACTACAGGACAATTTAGCATGGCCAATCCACCCTAACCTGCACATCCCTGGGCACTATGGGGACAATTTAGCGCGGCCAATCCACCCTAACCTGCACATCCCTGGGCACTATGGGGACAATTTAGCACGGCCAATCCACCCTAACCCACACATCCCTGGGCACTACGGGACAATTTAGCACGGCCAATCCCACCCTAACCTGCACATCCCCGGGCACGACGGAGACAATTTAGCACGGCCAATCCCACCCTAACCTGCACATCCCTGGGCACTACGGGACAATTTAGCACGGCCAATCCCACCCTAACCTGCACATTCCTGGGAACTACGGGACAATTTAGCACGGCCAATCCACCCTAACCTGCACATCCCTGGGCACTATGGGACAATTTAGCACGGCCAATCCACCCTAACCTGCACATCCCTGGGCACTACAGGACAATTTAGCATGGCCAATCTCACCCTAACCTGCACATCCCTGGGTACTACGGGCACAATTTAGCATGGCCAATCTCACCCTAACCTACACATCCCTGGGCACTACGGGACAATTTAGCACGGCCAATCCCAGCCTAACCTGCACATCCCTGGGCACTACGGGGACAATTTAGCACGGCCAATCCCACCCTAACCTGCACATCCCTGGGCACTACGGGGACAATTTAGCACGGCCAATCCACTCTAACCCGCACATCCCTGGGCACTACGGGACAATTTAGCACGGCCAATCCACCCTAACCCGCACATCCCTGGGCACTACAGGACAATTTAGCACGGCCAATCCCACCCTAACCCGCACATCCCTGGACACTACGGGGGCAATTTAGCACGGCCAATCCCACCCTAACCTGCACATCCCTGGGCACTACGGGACAATTTAGCACGGCCAATACCACCCTAACCTGCACATCCCCGGGCACGACGGAGACAATTTAGCACGGCCAATCCCACCCTAACCTGCACATTCCTGGGAACTACGGGACAATTTAGCACGGCCAATCCACCCTAACCTGCACATCCCTGGGCACTATGGGACAATTTAGCACGGCCAATCCACCCTAACCCGCACATCCCTGGGCACTACAGGACAATTTAGCATGGCCAATCTCACCCTAACCTGCACATCCCTGGGCACTACAGGACAATTTAGCACGGCCAATCCCACCCTAACCTACACATCCCTGGGCACTACGGGGACAATTTAGCATGGCCAATCCCACCCTAACCTGCACATCCCTGGGCACTACAGGACAATTTAGCACGGCCAATCCCACCCAAACCTGCACCTCCCTGGGCACTACGGGGACAATTTAGCACGGCCAATCCCACCCTAACCTGCATATCCCTGGGCACTACGTGACAATTTAGCACGACCAATCCCACCCTAACCTGCACATCCCTGGGCACTATGGAACAATTTAGCACGGCCCATCCACCCTAACCTGCACATCCCTGGGCACTATGGGGACAATTTAGCACGGCCAATCCACCCTAACCCGCACATCCCTGGGCACTACAGGACAATTTAGCACGGCCAATCCCACCCTAACCTGCACATCCCTGGGCACTACAGGACAATTTAGCATGGCCAATCCACCCTAACCTGCACATCCCTGGGCACTATGGGGACAATTTAGCGCGGCCAATCCACCCTAACCTGCACATCCCTGGGCACTATGGGGACAATTTAGCACGGCCAATCCACCCTAACCCGCACATCCCGGGGCACTACAGGACAATTTAGCAAGGCCAATCCCACCCTAACCTGCACATCCCTGGGCACTACGGGGACAATTTAGCACGGCCAATCCCACCCTAACCTGCACATCCCTGGGCACTACGGGGACAATTTAGCACAGCCAATCCACCCTAACCTGCACATCCCTGGGCACTACGGGGACAATTTAGCACAGCCAATCCACCCTAACCTGCACATCCCTGGGCACTACGGGGACAATTTAGCACGGCCAATCCACCCTAACCCGCACATCCCAGTGCACTATGGGACAATTTAGAACGGCCAATCCACCCTAACCCGCACATCCCTGGGCACTACGGGACAATTTAGCACGGCCAATCCCACCCTAACCTGCACATCCCCGGGCACGACGGAGACAATTTAGCACGGCCAATCCCACCCTAACCTGCACAACCCTGGGCACTACGGGACAATTTAGCACGGCCAATCCCACCCTAACCTGCACATTCCTGGGAACTAAGGGACAATTTAGCACGGCCAATCCACCCTAACCTGCACATCCCTGGGCACTATGGGACAATTTAGCACGGCCAATCCACCCTAACCTGCACATCCCTGGGCACTACAGGACAATTTAGCATGGCCAATCTCACCCTAACCTGCACATCCCTGGGTACTACGGGCACAATTTAGCATGGCCAATCTCACCCTAACCTACACATCCCTGGGCACTACGGGACAATTTAGCACGGCCAATCCCAGCCTAACCTGCACATCCCTGGGCACTACGGGGACAATTTAGCACGGCCAATCCCACCCTAACCTGCACATCCCTGGGCACTACGGGGACAATTTAGCACGGCCAATCCACTCTAACCCGCACATCCCTGGGCACTACGGGACAATTTAGCACGGCCAATCCACCCTAACCCGCACATCCCTGGGCACTACAGGACAATTTAGCACGGCCAATCCCACCCTAACCCGCACATCCCTGGACACTACGGGGGCAATTTAGCACGGCCAATCCCACCCTAACCTGCACATCCCTGGGCACTACGGGACAATTTAGCATGGCCAATCCCACCCTAACCTGCACATCCCTGGGTACTATGGAACAATTTAGCACGGCCAATCCCCGCCTAACCTGCACATCCCTGGGCACTACGGGACAATTTAGCACAGCCAATCCACCCTAACCTGCACATCCCTGGGCACTATGGGGACAATTGAGCACGGCCAATCCCACCCTAAACTGCACATCCCTGGGCACTACGGGGACAATTTAGCACGGCCAATCCCACCCTAACCTGCACATCCCTGGGCACTACGGGGACAATTTAGCATGGCCAATCCCACCCTAACCTGCACATCCCTGGGTACTATGGAACAATTTAGCACGGCCAATCCCCGCCTAACCTGCACATCCCTGGGCACTACGGGACAATTTAGCACGGCCAATCCCACCCTAACCTGCACATCCCTGGGTACTATGGAACAATTTAGCACGGCCAATCCACCCTAACCTGCACATCCCTGGGCACTATGGGGACAATTGAGCACGGCCAATCTCACCCTAACCTGCACATCCCTGGGCACTACGTGGACAATTTAGCACGGCCAATCCCACCCTAACCCGCACATCCCTGGGCACTACGGGGACAATTTAGCACGGCCAATCCCACCCTAACCTGCACATCCCTGGGCACTACGGGGACAATTTAGCACGGCCAATCCCACCCTAACCTGGACATCCCTGGGCACTACGGGGACAATTTAGCACGGCCAATCCACCCTAACCTGTACATCCCTGGGCACTACGGGGACAATTTAGCACGGGGCCAATCCCACCCTAACCTGTACATCCCTGGGCACTACGGGACAATTTAGCATGGCCAATCCCACCCTAACCTGCACATCCCTGGGCACTTTGGGGACAATTTAGCACGGCCAATCCCACCCTAACCTGCACATCCCTGGGCACTATGGGGACAATTTAGCACGGCCAATCCCACCCTAACCTGCAGGTCCCCATTGGGTGTGCCCACTCTCCAGGAGGTGTTGACAAACATGGAAAGGTTTGGGGGGGGCGGGGTTGGGTTTGGGGCTGAATGGCCTCTCTGCAAGCCATAAAGCAGGGTGGGGACAGGGTCCCACACCATCTCACCGAAGAGAAACCCCCTCCCCCTTTTTTTTTCCTCCTGTTTGCTTGGAAAGGGATTCAATGCAAAATCAATTCCCCCCCCCCAATTGGGGTTGACAGGGTGGGGCTGGGGGAAGAGACTACAACCCCCAGGAGGCTTTGCGGTGGGCGCGGTGACGTCACGCCGGGGGGGAACGGACGAACGCGGTGACGTTGCGTCGAAGGGCGCGGCGGCTCAGATCTCGCGATACCTGACCTCAGGCCCCGCCCCCATCCTCGCGGACCGGCGGCCGTTGAACGGCTCAGTCGGGAGGCGTCCATCTTCTGCTGCCGGCGGATCCAACAGCCAGCATCCCGCCGGAGGGACGATGGCGGATCCTAAATACGCCAACCTACCGGGCATCGTGAGTGGCGCCTGCCTTGTTTTTCTTTTAACCTCCTCCCGCCTGGCGTTTTAAAACCGCCCGTGGTGTGTTTTTATTTCTCGTCGGGAAACCAAAAGGGCGGGGCGGGGCGGGGCCCTTTTTTCTTTAACTCCACCCCCTCCGCCGCCGCCGCCGCAAAGGACGGCGGGCAGGCTCGGCGCCGGCCACGCCCCTTCCCCGTGGACCCGCCCCTGATTGTCCCGAAGCACCGCCCTCTTCCCCGCCCCCCCTCCCTCCCTCCGACCTGAGTCTGGTCGACGCCCCGCCCCCCTCATTGTCCAGAAGCACCGCCCACTCCTGTCAGCCTCCGGCCCATTGGTGGATTGCCGCCCCGCCCCCCCTCATTGTTCACCCAAGGCGCGCCCCTTCTCATCCTCCCCCGCCCATTGGTTGCGAGCAGTCCCGCCCCTCTGTCTACTTTTCCCCGCCCCTCCCAGGCCCGCTGACCATTGGCTGGCCGTAGTCCCGCCCCTTCTTTCGCCCATTGGTTGTTCAAAGCCCTCTGAGACTCCTTCTTCCATTGGTTGTTTCAGTCACCACCCCCCCCATTGTCCGCAGGTGGCCCCTCCCCTGCCGCCTCTGAGACCTACCCCTCCCAACCCCTTCTCGTTGATTGGTTCATCTCAGCCCTGCACCCATTGTCAACAAGCCCCGCCCACTCTGGTGCCCCCAAGCCCATTGGTTATCCAAGGCCCCGCCCATTTTCCCCACCCCATGGCCTCCCAAACTCATACCCTCCCTCACCCATTGGTTAGTCCAGGTCCCACCCACCTCATTGTCCTCCCTCATGGCCCTACCCCCCTCCCATTGTCTCTGTGACCCTCCCCCACCCATTGGCTAATCCAGGCCCCACCCACCTCACTGTCCTCCCTCATGGCCATACACCCCTCCCATTGTCCCTGTGACCCTCCCCCACCCATTGGCTAATCCAGGCCCCACCCACATCATTGTCCTCCCTCATGGCCCTACCCCCCATTGTCCCTGTGACCCCCTGCCCTGTGAGCCTCACTCACCCATTGGCTAATCCAGGCCCCACCCACCTCACTGTCCTCCCTCATGGTCCTACCCCCCTCCCATTGTCCCTGTGACCCTCCCTCACCCATTGGCTAATCCAGGCCCCACCCACTTCACTGTCCTCCCTCATGGCCCTACCCCCCATTGTCCCTGTGACCCGCCGCCCTGTGACCCTCCCTCACCCATTGGCTAATCCAGGCCCCACCCACTTCACTGTCCTCCCTCATGGCCCTACCCCCCATTGTCCCTGTGACCCCCTGCCCTGTGAGCCTCCCTCACCCATTGGCTAATCCAGGCCCCACCCACCTCACTGTCCTCCCTCATGGCCCTACCCCCCTCCCATTGTACCTGTAACCCTTCCCCACCCATTGGCTAATCCAGGCCCCACCCACCTCACTGTCCTCCCTCATGGCCCTACCCCCCATTGTCCCTGTGACCCCCTGCCCTGTGAGCCTCCCTCACCCATTGGCTAATCCAGGCCCCACCCACCTCACTGTCCTCCCTCATGGTCCTACCCCCCTCCCATTGTCCCTGTGACCCTCCCTCACCCATTGGCTAATCCAGGCCCCACCCACTTCACTGTCCTCCCTCATGGCCCTACCCCCCATTGTCCCTGTGACCCCCTGCCCTGTGAGCCTCCCTCACCCATTGGCTAATCCAGGCCCCACCCACCTCACTGTCCTCCCTCATGGCCCTACCCCCCTCCCATTGTACCTGTGACCCTCCCCCACCCATTGGCTAATCCAGGCCCCACCCACCTCACTGTCCTCCCTCATGGCCCTACCCCCCATTGTCCCTGTGACCCCCTGCCCTGTGAGCCTCCCTCACCCATTGGCTAATCCAGGCCCCACCCACCTCACTGTCCTCCCTCATGGCCCTACCCCCCTCCCATTGTACCTGTGACCCTCCCCCACCCATTGGCTAATCCAGGCCCCACCCACCTCACTGTCCTCCCTCATGGCCCTACCCCCCATTGTCCCTGTGACCCCCTGCCCTGTGAGCTTCCCTCACCCATTGGCTAATCCAGGCCCCACCCACTTCACTGTCCTCCCTCATGGCCCTCACCCCCTCCCATTGTCCCTGTGACCCGCCGCCCTGTGACCCTCCCTCACCCATTGGCTAATCCAGGCCCCACCCATTTCACTGTCCTCCCTCATGGCCCTCACCCCCTCCCATTGTCCCTGTGACCCGCCGCCCTGTGACCCTCCCTCACCCATTGGCTAATCCAGGCCCCACCCATTTCACTGTCCTCCCTCATGGCCCTCACCCCCTCCCATTGTCCCTGTGACCCGCCGCCCTGTGACCCTCCCTCACCCATTGGCTAATCCAGGCCCCACCCATTTCACTGTCCTCCCTCATGGCCCTACCCCCCTCCCATTGTCCCTGTGACCAGCCGCCCCGTGACCCTCCCTCACCCATTGGCTAATCCAGGCCCCACCCACCTCACTGTCCTCCCTCATGGCCCTACCCCCCTCCCATTGTCCCTGTGACCCCCTGCCCTGTGCGCCTCCCTCACCCATTGGCTAATCCAGGCCCCATCCACCTCACTGTCCTCCCTCATGGCCCTACCCCCCTCCCATTGTCCCTGTGACCCCCTGCCCTGTGAGCCTCCCTCACCCATTGGCTAATCCAGGTCCCACCCACCACCTTGTCCTTCATGACCTGTGGTCCTCAGACCCGCCCCTTTCCACCCCCTCACCAATTGGTTGTTTAAAGCCCCACCTCCATTGTCCACAAGACCCGCCCCCCCTCTGACCCATCAGGATGTTGCGTGGTACGGAGGGAAGGTCCAACCAGGAAAGGCTGAGGGACTTGAGGCTGTTTTCGTTAGAGAGAAGAAGTTTGAGAGCTGGCTTAATTGAGACATACAAGATAATCAGAGGGTTGGATAGGGTGGACAGAGAGAGCCTTTCTCCCTGCATGGTGATGGTTAGCGTGAAGGGCAGTAGCTTTAAATCGAGGGGTGATAGATACAGGACAGAGGTCAGAGGTAGTCTCTTTACTCAGAGTGGTAGGGGCGTGGAACACACTGCCTGCAACAGTTGCAGACCCGCCGAAAGTGGGTACAGCAGATGCTGGAGATTGGAGACAAGATCAGAGTGGCGCTGGCAAAGCCACAGCAGGTCAGGCAGCCTCCGAGGAGCAGGCGAATCGACGTTTCGGGCAAAAGTCCTTCATCAGGATTCCTGTCGCTTTTCCCGCTCCTCGGATGCCGCCTGGCCTGCTGTGCCTTTCCCGCACCACTCTGATCTTGACTCGCCAACTTTAGGGGCGTTTAGACAAATACATGGATGATAATTGAACGGTTTGAGGTTAGATGGGCTTCAGATTGGTTTCACAGGTCGACGCAACATTGAGGGTGCTGCATTGTAATGTTCGATGTTCTATTAGTTGTTCAGAGCCCAGCCTCCATTGCCCCCACAATGCCATCCTCCCTCTTGCCCCAACAAGGCCCCTCCACACATTGTCCCTGAGCCCTCACCCCATAGGCCTGAATTGATTTATTGGTGCCCCATATCCCCGGATGCAGGGAGCAGTATTATTTTGCGTGCTTGCCAGTTCAAATCACACCTCCCGTAAGTACAAGAAGAAAGCGAGGACTGAAGATGCTGGAGATTGGAGTCGAAGAGTGTGTTGCTGGGGACGCTCAGCCACTCACCCACCATCCGAGCACCAGGAGAGTTGATGTTTGGAGTGCAGGCTCTTTGTTCCAGATGAAGAGCTAATGTTCGAAACGTTGACACTCCTACACCTCGGATGCTGTCTGAACAGTTGTGCTTTTCCAGCACCACACTCTGTGTCTCCCGTGATAACATTGTTGTTACCCCACGAGAGAGATCAGCTCTAACATATGAGAGGGCTGTTCAATGTGTCTGATAATGGCAGGGAAGGGGCTGTTCCTAAATCTGTCAGGCGGGGGGGGGGGGGGGGGGGGGGAAGGGGCTGTTCATGAATCTGTCAGGGTGGGGGAAGGGGCTGTTCCTGAATCTGTCAGGGCGGGGGGGGAAGGGGCTGTTCCTGAATCTGTCAGGTCGGGGAGGAAGGAGCTGTTCCTGAATCTGTCAGGGCGGGGTGGGGGAAGGGGCTGTTCCTGAATCTGTCAGGGTGGGGGAAGGGGCTGTTCCTGAATCTGTCAGGGTGGGGGAAGGGGCTGTTCCTGAATCTGTCAGGGTGGGGGGGAAGGGGCTGTTCCTGAATCTGTCAGGGTGGGGGAAGGGGCTGTTCCTGAATCTGTCAGGGTGGGGGAAGGGGCTGTTCCTGAATCTGTCAGGGTGGGGGAAGGGGCTGTTCCTGAATCTGTCAGGGTGGGGGAAGGGGCTGTTCCTGAATCTGTCAGGGTAAGGGGGAAGGGGCTGTTCCTGAATCTGTCAGGGCGGGGGGGAAGGGGCTGTTCCTGAATCTGTCAGGGTGGGGGGGGGGGGGAAGGAGCTGTTCCTGAATCTGTCAGGGCGGGGGGGGGGGGAAGGGGCTGTTCCTGAATCTGTCAGGGTGGGGGAAGGGGCTGTTCCTGAATCTGTCAGGGTGGGGGAAGGGGCTGTTCCTGAATCTGTCAGGGTAAGGGGGAAAGGGCTGTTCCTGAATCTGTCAGGGCGGGGGGGAAGGAGCTGTTCCTGAATCTGTCAGGGCGGGGGGGAAAGAGCTGTTCCTGAATCTGTCAGGGCGGGGGGGGGGGGGAAGGGGCTGTTCCTGAATCTGTCAGGGTGGGGGGAAGGGGCAGTTCCTGAATCTGTCAGGGCGGGGGGAAGGGGCTGTTCCTGAATCTGTCAGGGTGGGGGGGGGGGGGGGGAAGGAGCTGTTCCTGAATCTGTCAGGGTGGGGGAAGGGGCTGTTCCTGCATCTGTCAGGGTGGGGGGAAGGAGCTGTTCCTGAATCTGTCAGGGCGGGGGGGGGGAAGGGGCTGTTCCTGAATCTGTCAGGGCGGGGGGGGGGAATTGGGCTGTTCCTGAATCTGTCAGGGTGGGGGGAAGGGGCTGATCCTGAATCTGTCAGGGTGGGGGGAAGGAGGTGTTCCTGAATCTGTCAGGGTGGGGGAAGGGGCTGTTCCTGAATCTGTCAGGGTGGGGGAAGGGGCTGTTCCTGAATCTATCAGGGTGGGGAAAGGAGCTGATCCTGGATCTGTCAGGGTGGGGGGGAAGGGGCTGTTCCTGAATCTGTCAGGGTGGGTGGGGGGGAAGGAGCTGTTCCTGAATCTGTCAGGGCGGGGGAAGGGGCTGATCCTGAATCTGTCAGGGTGGGGGGAAGGGGCTGTTCCTGAATCTGTCAGGGTGGGGGGGAAGGGGCTGATCCTGAATCTGTCAGGGTGGGGGAAGGGGCTGATCCTGAATCTGTCAGGGCGGGGGGGAAGGAGCTGTTCCTGAATCTGTCAGGGCGGGGGGGAAAGGGGCTGTTCCTGAATCTGTCAGGGTGGGGGAAGGAGCTGTTCCTGCATCTGTCAGGGTGGGGGGGAAGGGGCTGTTCCTGAATCTGTCAGGGTGGGGGGAAGGGGCTGTTCCTGAATCTGTCAGGGCGGGGGGAAGGGGCTGTTCCTGAATCTGTCAGGGTGGGGAAAGGAGCTGTTCCTGAATCTGTCAGGGTGGGGGGAAGGGGCTGATCCTGAATCTGTCAGGGTGGGGGGAAGGGGCTGTTCCTGAATCTGTCAGGGTGGGGGGGAAGGGGCTGATCCTGAATCTGTCAGGGTGGGGGGAAGGAGCTGTTCCTGAATCTGTCAGGGTGGGGGGGAAGGAGCTGTTCCTGAATCTGTCAGGGTGGGGGGAAGGGGCTGATCCTGAATCTGTCAGGGTGGGGGGAAGGGGCTGTTCCTGAATCTGTCAGGGTGGGGGGGAAGGGGCTGATCCTGAATCTGTCAGGGTGGGGGGGAAGGAGCTGTTCCTGAATCTGTCAGGGTGGGGGGGAAGGAGCTGTTCCTGAATCTGTCAGGGTGGGGGGAAGGGGCTGATCCTGAATCTGTCAGGGTGGGGGGAAGGGGCTGTTCCTGAATCTGTCAGGGTGGGGGGGAAGGGGCTGATCCTGAATCTGTCAGGGTGGGGGGGAAGGAGCTGTACCTGCATCTGTCAGGGTGGGGGGGGAAGGAGCTGTACCTGCATCTGTCAGGGTGGGGGGAAGGGGCTGTTCCTGAATCTGTCAGGGCGGGGGGGAAGGAGCTGTTCCTGAATCTGTCAGGGCGCGTGGAAGGGACTGTTCCTGAATCTGTCAGGGTGGGGGGAAGGGGCTGTTCCTGAATCTGTCAGGGTGGGGGAAGGGGCTGTTACTGAATCTGTCATGGTGGGGGGAAGGGGCTGTTCCTGAATCTGTCAGGGTGGGGGGAAGGGGCTGTTCCTGAATCTGTCAGGGGGGGGGGGGGGGGGAAGGAGCTGTTCCTGAATCTGTCAGGGTGGGGGGTGGAGCTGTTCCTGAATCTGTCAGGGTGGGGGGAAGGAGCTGTTCCTGAATCTGTCAGGGCGGGGGGGAAGGGACTGTTCCTGAATCTGTCAGGGTGGGGATAGGAGCTGTTCCTGAATCTGTCAGGGTGGGGGGGAAGGGGCTGTTCCTGAATCTGTCAGGGTGGGGGGGAAGGGGCTGTTCCTGAATCTGTCAGGGTGGGGGGGGAAGGAGCTGTTCCTGAATCTGTCAGGGTGGGGGGAAGGGGCTGTTCCTGAATCTGTCAGGGTGGGGGAAGGGGCTGTTCCTGAATCTGTCAGGGTGGGGGAAGGGGCTGTTCCTGAATCTGTCAGGGTGGGGGGAAGGGGCTGTTCCTGAATCTGTCAGGGCGGGGGGGAAGGGGCAGTTCCTGAATCTGTCAGGCGGGGGGGGGGGAAGGGACTGTTCCTGAATCTGTCAGGGCGGGGGGGGGGGAAGGAGCTGTTCCTGAATCTGTCAGGGTGGGGGGGAAGGGGATGTTCCTGAATCTGTCAGGGCGGGGGGGGGGAAGGAGCTGTTCCTGAATCTGTCAGGGTGGGGGGAAGGGGCTGTTCCTGAACCTGTCAGGGTGGGGGGGAAGGGGCTGTTCCTGAATCTGTCAGGGTGGGGGGAAGGGGCTGTTCCTGAATCTGTCAGGGCGGGGGGGAAGGGACTGTTTCTGAATCTGTCAGGGTGGGGGAAGGGACTGTTTCTGAATCTGTCAGGGTGGGGGAAGGAGCTGTTCCTGAATCTGTCAGGGTGGGGGGTGGAGCTGTTCCTGAATCTGTCAGGGTGGGGGAAGGAGCTGTTCCTGAATCTGTCAGGGCAGGGGGAAGGAGCTGTTCCTGAATCTGTCAGGGTGGGGGGTGGAGCTGTTCCTGAATCTGTCAGGGTGGGGGAAGGAGCTGTTCCTGAATCTGTCAGGGTGGGGGGTGGAGCTGTTCCTGAATCTGTCAGGGTGGGGGAAGGAGCTGTTCCTGAATCTGTCAGGGCGGGGGGGAAGGGACTGTTCCTGAATCTGTCAGTGTGGGGGAAGGGACTGTTCCTGAATCTGTCAGGCGGGGGGGGGAAGGGACTGTTCCTGAATCTGTCAGGGTGGGGGGTGGAGCTGTTCCTGAATCTGTCAGGGTGGGGGGAAGGGACTGTTCCTGAAACTGTCAGGGCGGGGCAAGGGGCTGTTCCTGAATCTGTCAGGGCGGGGGGGAAGGGGCTGTTCCCGAATCTGTCAGGGCGGGGGGGAAGGGGCTGTTCCCGAATTTGTCAGGGTGGGGGGAAGGAGCTGTTCCTGAATCTGTCAGGGTGGGGGGAAGGAGCTGTTCCTGAATCTGTCAGGGTGGGGGGAAGGAGCTGTTCCTGAATCTGTCAGGGTGGGGAGGGGCTATTCCTGAATCTGTCAGGGTGGGGGGAATGGGCTTTTCCTGAATCTTTCAGGGCGGGGGGAAGGGGCTGTTCCTGAATCTGTCAGGGTGGGGGGAAGGGGCTGTTCCCGAATCTGTCAGGGCGGGGGGGAAGGGGCTGTTCCCGAATCTGTCAGGGCGGGGGGGAAGGGGCTGTTCCTGAATCTGTCAGGGTGGGGGAAGGAGTTGTTCCTGAATCTGCCAGGGTGGGGGGAAGGGACTGTTCCTGAAACTGTCAGGGCGGGGCAAGGGGCTGTTCCTGAATCTGTCAGGGCGGGGGGGAAGGGGCTGTTCCCGAATCTGTCAGGGCGGGGGGGGAAGGGGCTGTTCCTGAATCTGTCAGGGTGGGGGGAAGGAGTTGTTCCTGAATCTGCCAGGGTGGGGGGAAGGGACTGTTCCTAAAACTGTCAGGGTGGGGGGAAGGAGCTGTTCCTGAATCTGTCAGGGTGGGGGAAGGGGCTGTTCCTGAATCTGTCAGGGCGGGGGGGGAAGGAGCTGTTCCTGAATCTGTCAGGGTGGGGGGCAAGGGGCTGTTCCTGAATCTGTCAGGGTGGGGGGGAAGGAGCTGTTCCTGAATCTGTCAGGGCGGGGGGAAGGGGCTGTTCCTGAATCTGTCAGGGTGGGGATAGGAGCTGTTCCTGAATCTGTCAGGGTGGGGGGGAAGGGGCTGTTCCTGAATCTGTCAGGGTGGGGGAAGGGGCTGTTCCTGAATCTGTCAGGGTAAGGGGGAAGGGGCTGTTCCTGATTCTGTCAGGGTGGGGGGGGGGGGGAAGGGGCTGTTCCTGAATCTGTCAGGGTGGGGGAAGGGGCTGTTCCTGAATCTGTCAGGTAAGGGGGAAGGGGCTGTTCCTGAATCTGTCAGGGTGGGGGGAAGGGGCTGTTCCTGAATCTGTCAGGGTGGGGGAAGGGGCTGTTCCTGAATCTGTCAGGTAAGGGGGAAGGGGCTGTTCCTGAATCTGTCAGGGCGGGGGGGGAAGGGGCTGTTCCTGAATCTGTCAGGCGGGGGGGGGGAAGGGACTGTTCCTGAATCTGTCAGGGCGGGGGGGGGGGAAGGAGCTGTTCCTGAATCTGTCAGGGTGGGGGGGAAGGGGATGTTCCTGAATCTGTCAGGGCGGGGGGAAGGGGCTGTTCCTGAACCTGTCAGGGTGGGGGGGAAGGGGCTGTTCCTGAATCTGTCAGGGTGGGGGGAAGGGGCTGTTCCTGAATCTGTCAGGGCGGGGGGGAAGGGACTGTTTCTGAATCTGTCAGGGTGGGGGAAGGAGCTGTTCCTGAATCTGTCAGGGTGGGGGGTGGAGCTGTTCCTGAATCTGTCAGGGTGGGGGAAGGAGCTGTTCCTGAATCTGTCAGGGCAGGGGGAAGGGACTGTTCCTGAATCTGTCAGTGTGGGGGAAGGGACTGTTCCTGAATCTGTCAGGCGGGGGGGGGAAGGGACTGTTCCTGAATCTGTCAGGGTGGGGGGTGGAGCTGTTCCTGAATCTGTCAGGGTGGGGGGAAGGGACTGTTCCTGAAACTGTCAGGGCGGGGCAAGGGGCTGTTCCTGAATCTGTCAGGGTGGGGGGAAGGGACTGTTCCTGAAACTGTCAGGGCGGGGCAAGGGGCTGTTCCTGAATCTGTCAGGGCGGGGGGGAAGGAGCTGTTCCTGAATCTGTCAGGGTGGGGGGAAGGGACTGTTCCTGAAACTGTCAGGGCGGGGCAAGGGGCTGTTCCTGAATCTGTCAGGGCGGGGGGGAAGGGGCTGTTCCTGAAACTGTCAGGGCGGGGCAAGGGGCTGTTCCTGAATCTGTCAGGGCGGGGGGGAAGGGACTGTTCCTGAAACTGTCAGGGCGGGGCAAGGGGCTGTTCCTGAATCTGTCAGGGCGGGGGGGAAGGAGCTGTTCCTGAATCTGTCAGGGCGGGGGCGAAGGGGCTGTTCCCGAATCTGTCAGGGCGGGGGGGAAGGGGCTGTTCCCGAATCTGTCAGGGTGGGGAGGGGCTGTTCCTGAATCTGTCAGGGTGGGGGGGAAGGAGCTGTTCCTGAATCTGTCAGGGCAGGGGGAAGGAGCTGTTCCTGAATCTGTCAGGGTGGGGGGTGGAGCTGTTCCTGAATCTGTCAGGGTGGGGGAAGGAGCTGTTCCTGAATCTGTCAGGGTGGGGGGTGGAGCTGTTCCTGAATCTGTCAGGGTGGGGGAAGGAGCTGTTCCTGAATCTGTCAGGGCAGGGGGAAGGGACTGTTCCTGAATCTGTCAGTGTGGGGGAAGGGACTGTTCCTGAATCTGTCAGGCGGGGGGGGGAAGGGACTGTTCCTGAATCTGTCAGGGTGGGGGGTGGAGCTGTTCCTGAATCTGTCAGGGTGGGGGGAAGGGACTGTTCCTGAAACTGTCAGGGCGGGGCAAGGGGCTGTTCCTGAATCTGTCAGGGTGGGGGGAAGGGACTGTTCCTGAAACTGTCAGGGCGGGGCAAGGGGCTGTTCCTGAATCTGTCAGGGCGGGGGGGAAGGAGCTGTTCCCGAATCTGTCAGGGCGGGGGGGAAGGAGCTGTTCCTGAATCTGTCAGGGTGGGGGGAAGGGACTGTTCCTGAAACTGTCAGGGCGGGGCAAGGGGCTGTTCCTGAATCTGTCAGGGCGGGGGGGAAGGGGCTGTTCCTGAAACTGTCAGGGCGGGGCAAGGGGCTGTTCCTGAATCTGTCAGGGCGGGGGGGAAGGGACTGTTCCTGAAACTGTCAGGGCGGGGCAAGGGGCTGTTCCTGAATCTGTCAGGGCGGGGGGGAAGGAGCTGTTCCTGAATCTGTCAGGGCGGGGGCGAAGGGGCTGTTCCCGAATCTGTCAGGGCGGGGGGGAAGGGGCTGTTCCCGAATCTGTCAGGGTGGGGAGGGGCTGTTCCTGAATCTGTCAGGGTGGGGGGGAAGGAGCTGTTCCTGAATCTGTCAGGGCAGGGGGAAGGAGCTGTTCCTGAATCTGTCAGGGTGGGGGGTGGAGCTGTTCCTGAATCTGTCAGGGTGGGGGAAGGAGCTGTTCCTGAATCTGTCAGGGTGGGGGGTGGAGCTGTTCCTGAATCTGTCAGGGTGGGGGAAGGAGCTGTTCCTGAATCTGTCAGGGCAGGGGGAAGGGACTGTTCCTGAATCTGTCAGTGTGGGGGAAGGGACTGTTCCTGAATCTGTCAGGCGGGGGGGGGGAAGGGACTGTTCCTGAATCTGTCAGGGTGGGGGGTGGAGCTGTTCCTGAATCTGTCAGGGTGGGGGGAAGGGACTGTTCCTGAAACTGTCAGGGCGGGGCAAGGGGCTGTTCCTGAATCTGTCAGGGCGGGGGGGAAGGGGCTGTTCCCGAATCTGTCAGGGCGGGGGGGAAGGGGCTGTTCCCGAATCTGTCAGGGTGGGGGGAAGGAGCTGTTCCTGAATCTGTCAGGGTGGGGGGAAGGAGCTGTTCCTGAATCTGTCAGGGTGGGGGGAAGGAGCTGTTCCTGAATCTGTCAGGGTGGGGGGAATGGGCTTTTCCTGAATCTTTCAGGGCGGGGGGAAGGGGCTGTTCCTGAATCTGTCAGGGTGGGGGAAGGGGCTGTTCCTGAATCTGATGGGGGGGGGGGAAGGAGCTGTTCCGAATCTGTCAGGGCGGGGGAAGGGGCTATTCCTGAATCTGTCAGGGTGGGGGGAATGGGCTTTTCCTGAATCTTTCAGGGCGGGGGGAAGGGGCTGTTCCTGAATCTGTCAGGGTGGGGGGAAGGGGCTGTTCCCGAATCTGTCAGGGCGGGGGGGAAGGGGCTGTTCCCGAATCTGTCAGGG
>NW_028270192.1:11863351-11895609 GCF_037043375.1 Chiloscyllium plagiosum | reverse complement strand
GGACGGTGCCCTGTGGGGTGGGTGGGGGTGGGACGGTGCCCGGTGGGACGGTGCCTGGTGGGACGGTGCCCTGTGGGGTGGGTGGGGGTGGGACGGTGCCCGGTGGGACAGTGCCCTGTGGGGTGGGTGGGGGTGGGACGGTGCCCGGTGGGACAGTGCCCGGTGGGGTGGGTGGGGGTGGGACGGTGCCCGGTGGGACAGTGCCCGGTGGGACAGTGCCCGGTGGGACTGTGCCCGGTGGGACAGTGCCCGGTGGGACGGTGCCCGGTGGGGTGGGTGGGGGTGGGGACACTCACCGATCTGGGCGAGTGTGAACGTCGCGGAGTGTTTTTCGAGCGGACGACCTCCTTGATTCGATCGACCTCCAGTTGGTAACGCTGGCGGTCTTTCATCGCCCCCTGCTTGGCCTCCCTCAGTGCACCCTCCAGTGCCTTAACCCGGTCAGCCCGTAGCTCGAAGCCGTTTCTCCAATTTCGGGAGCTCACACCGAAGATCTGCATTATCACGCACCAGCTGTGGGAGGGAGGGAGGGACGGACGGAGGGAGGGAGGGAGGGGAGAGAGGGGAGGGAGGGGATAGAGGGAGGGAGGGAGGGAGGGAGGGGAGAGAGGGAGGGGAGAGAGGAAGGGATGGGATAGAGGGAGGGAGGGAGGGAGGGGAGAGAGGGAGGGAGGGAGGGGAGAGAGGGAGGGAGGGGAGAGAGGGAGGGAGGGAGGGGACAGAGGGAGGGAGGGAGGGGAGAGAGGGTGGGGAGAGAGGGAGGGAGTGGATAGAGGGAGGGAGGGAGTGAGGGGAGGGAGGGAGGGGAGAGAGGGAGGGAGGGAGAGGAGAGAGGGAGGGAGGGGATAGAGGGAGGGAGGGAGGGGATAGAGGGAGGGAGGGAGGGGATAGAGGGAGGGAGGGAGGGGAGGGAGGGAGGGGCGAGGGAGGGAGTGGAGCAAGGGAGGGGAGAGACGGAGGGAGTGAGGAAGGGGAGCGAGGGAGGGGAGAGAGGGAGGGAGTGAGGGAGGGGAGTGAGGGAGGGGAGCGAGGGAGGGGAGCGAGGGAGGGGAGAGGGGGAGGGGAGAGGGGGAGGGGAGAGGGGGAGGTGAGAGAGGGAGGGAGGGAGAGGAGAGAGGGAGGGAGTGAGGGGAGAGAGGGAGGGAGTGAGTGAGGGGAGAGAGGGAGGGAGGTGAGAGAGGGAGGGGAGAGAGGGAGGGAGGGGAGAGTGGGAGGGAGGGAGTGAGGGGAGAGAGGGAGGGAGTGAGGGGAGAGAGGGAGGGAGGGGAGAGAGGGAGGGAGGAAATGAGGGAGGGAGCGAGGGAGGGAGCGAGGGACGGAGCGAGGGAGGGAGGGAGCGAGGGAGAACGCGAGGGAGGGAGCGATGGAGGGAGAGAGGGAGCAAGGGAGGGAGAGGGGAAAGACAGGGAGGGAGAGGGGAAGGACACAGTGGGGAGAATGTGATGAAGGGGGTAGTGAGGGGGAGGAGTGGGGGAGGGGCCGGAGTGAGTTCGGAGGGGTAGAGAGGAGGGAGGAAGGGTGGGAGAAGGGGGTAGTGAGGGGGAGGAGTGGGGGAGGGGCCAGAGTGAGGTCGGAGGGGTAAAGAGGAGGGAGGGAGAAGGGGGTAGTGAGGGTGATGAAGGGGGTAGTGAGGGGGGGGGAGTGGGGGAGGGAGCAGAGTGAGGTCGGAGGGTTAGAGAGGAGGGAGGGAGAAGCGGATAGTGAGGGTGATGAAGGGGATAATGAGGGGGAGGAGTGGGGGAGGGGGCGGAGTGAGGTCGGAGGGGTAGAGAGGAGGGAGGGAGGGAGAAGGAGGTAGTGAGGGGATGAAGGGGGGTAGTGAGGGGGCGGAGTGAGTTCGGAGGGGTAGAGAGGAGGGAGGGAGGGAGAAGGGGTAGTGAGGGGGATGAAGGGAGTAGTGAGGGGGAGGAGTGAGGTCGGAGGGGTAGAGAGGAGGGAGGGAGAAGGGGGTAGTGAGGGGGATGAAGGGGGTAGTGAGGGGGGGAGGGGCGGAGTGAGGTCGGAGGGGTAGAGAGGGGGAGGGAGGGAGGGAGAAGGGGGTAGTGAGGGGGATGAAGGGGGTAGTGAGGGGGGGAGGGGCGGAGTGAGGTCGGAGGGGTAGAGAGGAGGGAGGGAGAAGGGGGGTAGTGAGGGGGGAGGGGGCGGAGTGAGGTCGGAGGGGTAGAGAGGAGGGAGGGAGAAGGGGGTAGTGAGGGGGATGAAGGGGGTAGTGAGGGGGGGAGGGGGCGGATTGTGGTCGGAGGGGCAGAGAATAGGGAGGGAGAAGGGGGTAGTGAGGGGGATGAAGGGGGTAGTGAGGGGGGGAGGGGGCAGAGTGAGGTCGGAGGGGTAGAGAGGAGGGAGGGAGAAGGGGGTAGTGAGGGGGATGAAGGGGGTAGTGAGGGGGGGAGGGGGCGGAGTGAGGTCGGAGGGGTAGAGAGGAGGGAGGGAGAAGGGGTAGTGAGGGGGATGAAGGGGGTAGTGAGGGGGGAGGGTGCGGATTGTGGTCGGAGGGGCAGAGAATAGGGAGGGAGAAGGGGGTAGTGAGGGGGATGAAGGGGTAGTGAGGGGGGGAGGGGGCGGAGTGAGGTCGGAGGGGTAGAAAGGAGGGAGGGAGAAGGGGGTAGTGAGGGGGATGAAGGGGGTAGTGAGGGGGGGAGGGGGCGGAGTGAGGTCGGAGGGGTAGAGAGGAGGGAGGGAGAAGGGGTAGTGAGGGGGATGAAGGGGGTAGTGAGGGGGGGAGGGTGCGGATTGTGGTCGGAGGGGCAGAGAATAGGGAGGGAGAAGGGGGTAGTAGGGGGATGAAGGGGGTAGTGAGGGGGGGGAGGGGGCGGAGTGAGGTCGGAGGGGTAGAGAGGAGGGAGGGCCAGGTATTTGGGGTGTTTAATTAGGAGGAAGAAGAAGGCAGTTTGTTGAGTCAGCGGCTCGTCGCCGTTCCGAACCTAAAGCAAAGGCCCTTTACAAAATCATGAAGGGTACAGACAGGGCGGGTAGAGACAAGCTTTTCCCCAGGGCGAGGGATTCAGTAACGAGAGGTCATGCTTTCAAGGTGAGAGGTGGAAAGTTTAAGGGGGATACACGCGGCAAGTACCTCACACACAGAGGGTGGTGGGCGTCTGGAACGCGTTGCCAGCAGAGGTGGTTGAGGCAGGCACGGTAGATTCATTTAAGATGCGTCTGGACAGATGCACGAGGAGGTGGGGAGCAGAGGGACACAGATGCTTAGGAATTGGGCGACAGGTTTAGACAGTGGACGTGGATCGGCTCAGGCTTGGAGGGGCCGAAGGGCCTGTTCCTGGGCTGTAAAGCTTCTTTGTTCTTTGTTTGTCTAATTAGTAAGTTTGCATACAACACAAATGTTGGTGGAGTTGTGGGTGGACAGGAAGGTTATCAGTTGAATATAGATCAGTCGGAAAGTTGGGTGGTGAAATGGCAGATGGAGTTTAATTTGAACAAACGTGGCTTTGTGTGTGGGGAAATCATGTCTCACAAACTTGATTGAGTTTTTTTGAGGAAGTAACAAAGAGGATTGATGAGGGCAGAGCGGTAGATGTGATCTATATGGACTTCAGTAAGGCGTTCGACAAGGTTCCCCAGGGGAGACTGATTAGCAAGGTTAGATCTCATGGAATACAGGGAGAACTAGCCATTTGGATACAGAACTGGCTCAAAGGTAGAAGACAGAGGATGGTGTTGGAGGGTTGTTTTTCAGACTGGAGGCCTGTGACCAGTGGAGTGCCACAAGGATCAGTGCTGGGTCCTCTACTTTTTGTCATTTACATAAATGATTTGGATGTGAGCATAAGAGGTACAGTTAGTAAGTTTGCAGATGACACCACAATTGGAGGTGTAGTGGACAGCGAAGAGGGTTACCTCAGATTACAACAGGATCTGGACCAGATGGGCCAATGGGCTGAGAAGTGGCAGATGGAGTTTAATTCAGATAAATGCGAGGTGCTGCATTTTGGGAAAGCAAATCTTAGCAGGACTTATACACTTAATGGTAAGGTCCTAGGGAGTGTTGCTGAACAAAGAGACCTTGGAGTGCAGGTTCATAGCTCCTTGAAAGTGGAGTCGCAGGTAGATAGGATGGTGAAGGAGGCGTTTGGTATGCTTTCCTTTATTGGTCAGAGTATTGAGTACAGGAGTTGGGAGGTCATGTTGCTGCTGTACAGGAATTGGTTAGGGGCCACTGTTGGAATATTGTGTGCAATTCTGGTCTCCTTCCTATCGGAAAGATGTTGTGAAACTTGAAAGGGTTCAGAAAAGATTTACAAGGATGTTGCCAGGGTTGGAGGGTCTGAGCTACAGGGAGAGGCTGGACAGGCTGGGGCTGTTTTCCCTGGAGCGTCGGAGGCTGAGGGGTGACCTTATAGAGGTTTACAAAATAATGTGGGACATGGATAGGATAAATAGGCAAAGTCTTTTCCCTGGGGTGGGGGAGTCCAGAACTAGAGGGGCATAGGTTTAGGGTGAGAGGGGAAAGATATAAAAGAGACCCAAGGGGCAACTTTTTCACCCAGAGGGTGGTACGTGTATGGAATGAGCTGCCAGAGAATGTGGTGGAGGCTGGTACAATTACAACATTTAAGAGGCATTTGGATGGGTACATGAATAGGAAGGGTTTGGAGGGATATGGGCCGGGTGCTGGCAGGTGGGGACGAGATTGGGTTTGGGATATGACCGAGCGTGAGGTGATGCATTATGGGAGGCCAAATGCAAGTAAATTGGAGCACTGACCAACAGAGGGGTCTTGGGGTCCAAGCCCAGAGCTCGCTGAAAGTGGTAAAGTTGGCTAATGGCTTTGTCAGTCAGGCCATTGAGTAAAGAAATTGGCAAGCCATGGTTGGGGGCCTGGAAGACTTTAGTGAGGCCACATTTGGGGTCTTGTGTGCAGTTCTGTTTGCCCAACTGCAGGAAGGAAGTGGAGGCTTTAGAGGGGGTGCGGAATAGGCTTACCAGGATGTTGCCTGGTTTGGAGTGTGTTAGCTACAAGGACAAAGTTGCTTTGTTTTCACGAGAGTGTCGGAGGTTTGGGGGGGGGGGGGGGGACCTGACAGAAATATTGGGGAGGTGTGGATAGAGAGGCAAGTCTGAGTCAACTTCCCAGGGTGTAAATGTGATAAATGCCAGGGGGCATAGGGTTAAGATGAGAGGGGGAAAGTTCAAAGGAAATGTAAGAGGAAACTTTTTTTTACAAACAGAGGGTGCCTGTTGGAAGAGGTCATAGGGATGTACAGCAAGGAAACAGACCCTTCAGCCCAACTCGTCCATGCCGACCCAGATATCCCAACCCAATCTAGTCCCACCTGGGCACTACGGGGACAATTTAGCACGGCCAATCCCACCCTAACCCGCACATCCCTGGGCACTACGGGGACAATTTAGCACGGCCAATCCCACCCTAACCTGCACATCCCTGGGCACTACGGGGACAATTTAGCACGGCCAATCCCACCCTAACCTGCACATCCCTGGGCACTACGGGGACAATTTAGCACGGCCAATCCCACCCTAACCTGCACATCCCTGGGCACTACGGGACAATTTAGCACGGCCAATCCCACCCTATCCTGCACATCCCTGGGCACTACGGGGACAATTTAGCACGGCCAATCCCACCCTAACCTGCACATCCCTGGGCACTACGGGACAATTTAGCACGGCCAATCCCACCCTAACCTGCACATCCCTGGGCACTATGGGACAATTTAGCACGGCCAATCCCACCCTAACCCGCACATCCCTGGGCACGACAGGGACAATTTAGCACGGACAATCCCACCCTAACCTGCACATCCCTGGGCACCACGGGACAATTTAGCACGGACAATCCCACCCTAACCTCCACATCCCTGGGCACCACGGGATAATTTAGCACGGCCAATCCCACCCTAACCTGCACATCCCTGGGCACTACGGGGACAATTTAGCACGGCCAATCCCACCCTAACCTGCACATCCCTGGGCACTACGGGACAATTTAGCACGGCCAATCCCACCCTAACCTGCACATCCCTGGGCACTACAGGACAATTTAGCACGGCCAATCCCAACCAAACCTGCACATCCCTGGGCACTATGGGACAATTTAGCACGGCCAATCCCACCCTAACCTGCACATCCCTGGGCACTACGGGGACAATTTAGCACGGACAATCCCACCCTAACCTGCACATCCCTGGGCACCACAGGACAATTTAGCACGGACAATCCCACCCTAACCTGCACATCCCTGGGCACCACGGGATAATTTAGCACGGCCAATCCCACTCTAACCTGCACATCCCTGGGCACTACGGGGACAATTTAGCACGGCCAATCCCACCCTAACCTGCACATCCCTGGGCACTACAGGACAATTTAGCACGGCCAATCCCAACCAAACCTGCACATCCCTGGGCACTACAGGACAATTTAGCACGGCCAATCCCACCCTAACCTACACATCCCTGGGCACTACGGGGACAATTTAGCACGGCCAATCCCACCCTAACCTGTACATCCCTGGGCACTATGGGACAATGTACATGGCCAATCCCACCCTAACCTGCACATCCCTGGGCACTACGGGGACAATTTAGCACGGCCAATCCCACCCTAACCTACACATCCCTGGGCACTACGGGGACAATTTAGCACGGCCAATCTCACCCTAACCTGCACATCCCTGCACACTACGGGGACAGTTTAGCACGGCCAATCCACCCTAACCTACATCCCTGGGTACTACGGGACAATTTAGCACGGCCAATCCACCCTAACCTGCACATCCCTGTACACTACGGGGACAATTTAGCACGGCCAATCCACCCTAACCTACATCCCTGGGTACTACGGGACAATTTAGCACGGCCCATCCCACCCTAACCTGCACAACTCTGGGCACTACGGGACAATTTAGCACGGCCAATCCCACCCTAACCTGCACATCCCTGGGCACTACGGGGACAATTTAGCACGGCCAATCCCACCCTAACCTGCACATCCCTGGGCACTCCAGGACAATTTAGCACGGCCAATCCCACCCTAACCTGCACATCCCTGGGCACTACAGGACAATTTAGCACGGCCAATCCCACCCTAACCTGCACACCCCTGGGCACTATGGGACAATTTAGCACGGCCAATCCCACCCTAACCTGCACACCCCTGGGCACTATGGGACAATTTAGCTCAGCCAATCCACCCTAACCTGCACATCCCTGGGCACGACGGGACAATTTAGCACGGCCAATCCCACCCTAACCTGCACATCCCTGGGCACTACGGGACAATTTAGCACGGCCAATCCCACCCTAACCTGTACATCCCTGGGCACTACAGGACAATTTAGCACGGCCAATCCCACCCTAACCTGCACATCCCTGGGCACTACAGGACAATTTAGCACGGCCAATCCCACCCTAATCTGCACACCCCTGGGCACTATGGGACAATTTAGCACGGCCACTCCCACCGTAACCTGCACATCCCTGGGCACTACGGGACAATTTAGCACAGCCAATCCACCCTAACCTACACATCCCTGGGCACTACGGGGACAATTTAGCACGGCCAATCCCACCCTAATCTGCACACCCCTGGGCACTATGGGACAATTTAGCACAGCCAATCCCACCGTAACCTGCACAGCCCTGGGCACTACGGGGACAATTTAGCACGGCCAATCCCACCCTAACCTGCACATCCCTGGGCACTACGGGGACAATTTAGCACGGCCAATCCACCCTAACCTGCACATCCCTGGGCACTACAGGGACAATTTAGCACGGCCAATCCCACCCTAACCTGCACATCCCTGGGCACTACGGGACAATTTAGCACGGCCAATCCCACCCTAACCTGCACATCCCTGGGCACTACGGGACAATTTAGCACGGCCAATCTCACCCTAACCTGCACACCCCTGGGCACTATGGGACAATTTAGCACGGCCAATCCACCCTAACCTGCACATCCCTCGGCACTACGGGACAATTTAGCATGGCCAATCCCACCCTAACCTGCACATCCCTGGGCACTACGGGGACAATTTAGCACGGCCAATCCCACCCTAACCTGCACATCCCTGGGCACTACGGGACAATTTAGCCTGGCCAATCCCACCCTAACCTGCACATCCCTGGGCACTACAGGACAATTTAGCACGGCCAATCCCACCCTAACCTGCACATCCCTGGGCACTACGGGACAATTTAGCACGCCCAATCCCACCCTAACCTGCACATCCCTGGGCACTACGGGACAATTTAGCACGGCCAATCCACCCTAACCTGCACATCCCTGGGCACTACGGGGACAATTTAGCATGGCCAATCCACCCTAACCTGCACATCCCTGGGCACTACGGGACAATTTAGCATGGCCAATCCCAACCAAACCTGCACATCCGTGGGCACTACAGGACAATTTAGCACGGCCAATCCCACCCTAACCTGCACATCCCTGGGCACGACGGGGACAATTTAGCTCCGCCGATCCCACCCTAACCCGCACATCCCTGTACACTACGTGGACAGTTTAGCACGGCCAATCCACCCTAACCTACATCCCTGGGTACTACGGGGACAATTTAGCACGGCCAATCCACCCTAACCTGCACATCCCTGTACACTACGGGGACAATTTAGCACGGCCAATCCACCCTAACCTACATCCCTGGGTACTACGGGACAATTTAGCATGGCCAATCCCACCCTAACCTGCACAACTCTGGGCACTACGGGACAATTTAGCACGGCCAATCCCACCCTAACCTGCACATCCCTGGGCACTACGGGTCAATTTAGCACGGCCAATCCCACCCTAACCTGCACATCCCTGGGCACTATGGGACAATTTAGCACGGCCAATCCCACCCTAACCTGCACACCCCTGGGCACTATGGGACAATTTAGCTCAGCCAACCCACCCTAACCTGCACATCCCTGGGCACTACGGGACAATTTAGCACGGCCAATCCCACCCTAACCTACACATCCCTGGGCACTATGGGACAATTTAGCTCAGCCAATCCACCCTAACCTGCACATCCCTGGGCACTATGGGACAATTTAGCTCAGCCAATCCACCCTCACCTGCACATCCCTGGGCACTACGGGGACAATTTAGCACGGCCAATCCCACCCTAACCTGCACACCCCTGGGCACTATGGGACAATTTAGCTCAGCCAATCCACCCTAACCTGCACATCCCTGGGCACTACGGGGACATTTAACACGGCCAATCCCACCCGAACCTGCACATTCCTGGGCACTATGGGACAATTTAGCACGGCCAATCCCACCGTAACCTGCACATCCCTGTACACTACGGGACAATTTAGCACGGCCAATCCCACCCTAACCTGCACATCCCTGGGCACCACAGGACAATTTAGCACGGACAATCCCACCCTAACCTGCACATCCCTGGGCACCACGGGATAATTTAGCACGGCCAATCCCACCCTAACCTGCACATCCCTGGGCACTACGGGGACAATTTAGCACGGCCAATCCCACCCTAACCTGCACATCCCTGGGCACTACAGGACAATTTAGCACGGCCAATCCCACCCTAACCTGCACATCCCTGGGCACTACAGGACAATTTAGCACGGCCAATCCCAACCAAACCTGCACATCCCTGGGCACTACGGGACAATTTAGCACGGCCAATCCCACCCTAACCTACACATCCCTGGGCACTACGGGGACAATTTAGCATGGCCAATCCCACCCTAACCTGTACATCCCTGGGCACTATGGGACAATGTACATGGCCAATCCCACCCTAACCTGCAAATCCCCGGGCACTACGGGGACAATTTAGCACGGCCAATCCCACCCTAACCTACACATCCCTGGGCACTACAGGGACAATTTAGCACGGCCAATCTCACCCTAACCTGCACATCCCTGTACACTACGGGGACAGTTTAGCACGGCCAATCCACCCTAACCTACATCCCTGGGTACTACGGAACAATTTAGCACGGCCAATCCACCCTAACCTGCACATCCCTGTACAATACGGGGACAATTTAGCACGGCCATTCCACCCGAACCTACATCCCTGGGTACTACGGGACAATTTAGCACGGCCCATCCCACCCTAACCTGCACAACTCTGGGCACTACGGGACAATTTAGCACGGCCAATCCCACCCTAACCTGCACATCCCTGGGCACTATGGGACAATTTAGCACGGCCCATCCCACCCTAACCTGCACAACTCTGGGCACTACGGGACAATTTAGCACGGCCAATCCCACCCTAACCTGCACATCCCTGGGCACTACGGGGACAATTTAGCACGGCCAATCCCACCCTAACCTGCACATCCCTGGGCACTCCAGGACAATTTTGCACGGCCAATCCCACCCTAACCTGCACATCCCTGGGCACTACGGGGACAATTTAGCACGGCCAATCCCACCCTAACCTGCACATCCCTGGTCACTACAGGAGAATTTAGCACGGCCAATCCCACCCTAACCTGCACATCCCTGGGCACTATGGGACAATTTAGCACGGCCAATCCCACCCTAACCTGCACATCACTGGGCACGACGGGACAATTTAGCACGGCAAATCCCACCCTAACCTGCACATCCCTGGGCACTACGGGACAATTTAGCACGGCCAATCCCACCCTAACCTGCACATCCCTGGGCACTACGGGACAATTTAACATGGCCAATCCCACCCTAACCTGCACATCCCTGGGCACTACAGGACAATTTAGCACGGCCAATCCCACCCTAATCTGCACACCCCTGGGCACTATGGGACAATTTAGCACGGCCACTCCCACCGTAACCTGCACATCCCTGGGCACTACGGGACAATTTAGCACGGGCAATCCCCACCCTAACCTGCACATCCCTGGGCACTACGGGACAATTTAGCACGGGCAATCCCCACCCTAACCTGCACATCCCTGGGCACTACGGGACAATTTAGCACGGCCAATCCCACCCTAACCTGCACATCCCTGGGCACTACGGGACAATTTAGCACAGCCAATCCCACCCTAACCTGCACATCCCTGGGCACTACGGGGACAATTTAGCACGGCCAATCCCACCGTAACCTGCACAGCCCTGGGCACTACGGGGACAATTTAGCACGGCCAATCCCACCCTAACCTGCACATCCCTGGGCACTCCAGGACAATTTAGCACGGCCAATCCCACCCTAACCTGCACATCCCTGGGCACTACAGGACAATTTAGCACGGCCAATCCCACCCTAACCTGCACACCCCTGGGCACTATGGGACAATTTAGCACGGCCAATCCCACCCTAACCTGCACACCCCTGGGCACTATGGGACAATTTAGCTCAGCCAATCCACCCTAACCTGCACATCCCTGGGCACGACGGGACAATTTAGCACGGCCAATCCCACCCTAACCTGCACATCCCTGGGCACTACGGGACAATTTAGCACGGCCAATCCCACCCTAACCTGTACATCCCTGGGCACTACAGGACAATTTAGCACGGCCAATCCCACCCTAACCTGCACATCCCTGGGCACTACAGGACAATTTAGCACGGCCAATCCCACCCTAATCTGCACACCCCTGGGCACTATGGGACAATTTAGCACGGCCACTCCCACCGTAACCTGCACATCCCTGGGCACTACGGGACAATTTAGCACAGCCAATCCACCCTAACCTACACATCCCTGGGCACTACGGGGACAATTTAGCACGGCCAATCCCACCCTAATCTGCACACCCCTGGGCACTATGGGACAATTTAGCACAGCCAATCCCACCGTAACCTGCACAGCCCTGGGCACTACGGGGACAATTTAGCACGGCCAATCCCACCCTAACCTGCACATCCCTGGGCACTACGGGGACAATTTAGCACGGCCAATCCACCCTAACCTGCACATCCCTGGGCACTACAGGGACAATTTAGCACGGCCAATCCCACCCTAACCTGCACATCCCTGGGCACTACGGGACAATTTAGCACGGCCAATCCCACCCTAACCTGCACATCCCTGGGCACTACGGGACAATTTAGCACGGCCAATCTCACCCTAACCTGCACACCCCTGGGCACTATGGGACAATTTAGCACGGCCAATCCACCCTAACCTGCACATCCCTCGGCACTACGGGACAATTTAGCATGGCCAATCCCACCCTAACCTGCACATCCCTGGGCACTACGGGGACAATTTAGCACGGCCAATCCCACCCTAACCTGCACATCCCTGGGCACTACGGGACAATTTAGCCTGGCCAATCCCACCCTAACCTGCACATCCCTGGGCACTACAGGACAATTTAGCACGGCCAATCCCACCCTAACCTGCACATCCCTGGGCACTACGGGACAATTTAGCACGCCCAATCCCACCCTAACCTGCACATCCCTGGGCACTACGGGACAATTTAGCACGGCCAATCCACCCTAACCTGCACATCCCTGGGCACTACGGGGACAATTTAGCATGGCCAATCCACCCTAACCTGCACATCCCTGGGCACTACGGGACAATTTAGCATGGCCAATCCCAACCAAACCTGCACATCCGTGGGCACTACAGGACAATTTAGCACGGCCAATCCCACCCTAACCTGCACATCCCTGGGCACGACGGGGACAATTTAGCTCCGCCGATCCCACCCTAACCCGCACATCCCTGTACACTACGTGGACAGTTTAGCACGGCCAATCCACCCTAACCTACATCCCTGGGTACTACGGGGACAATTTAGCACGGCCAATCCACCCTAACCTGCACATCCCTGTACACTACGGGGACAATTTAGCACGGCCAATCCACCCTAACCTACATCCCTGGGTACTACGGGACAATTTAGCACGGCCAATCCCACCCTAACCTGCACAACTCTGGGCACTACGGGACAATTTAGCACGGCCAATCCCACCCTAACCTGCACATCCCTGGGCACTACGGGTCAATTTAGCACGGCCAATCCCACCCTAACCTGCACATCCCTGGGCACTATGGGACAATTTAGCACGGCCAATCCCACCCTAACCTGCACACCCCTGGGCACTATGGGACAATTTAGCTCAGCCAACCCACCCTAACCTGCACATCCCTGGGCACTACGGGACAATTTAGCACGGCCAATCCCACCCTAACCTACACATCCCTGGGCACTATGGGACAATTTAGCTCAGCCAATCCACCCTAACCTGCACATCCCTGGGCACTATGGGACAATTTAGCTCAGCCAATCCACCCTAACCTGCACATCCCTGGGCACTACGGGGACAATTTAGCACGGCCAATCCCACCCTAACCTGCACACCCCTGGGCACTATGGGACAATTTAGCTCAGCCAATCCACCCTAACCTGCACATCCCTGGGCACTACGGGGACATTTAACACGGCCAATCCCACCCGAACCTGCACATTCCTGGGCACTATGGGACAATTTAGCACGGCCAATCCCACCGTAACCTGCACATCCCTGTACACTACGGGACAATTTAGCACGGCCAATCCCACCCTAACCTGCACATCCCTGGGCACCACAGGACAATTTAGCACGGACAATCCCACCCTAACCTGCACATCCCTGGGCACCACGGGATAATTTAGCACGGCCAATCCCACCCTAACCTGCACATCCCTGGGCACTACGGGGACAATTTAGCACGGCCAATCCCACCCTAACCTGCACATCCCTGGGCACTACAGGACAATTTAGCACGGCCAATCCCACCCTAACCTGCACATCCCTGGGCACTACAGGACAATTTAGCACGGCCAATCCCAACCAAACCTGCACATCCCTGGGCACTACGGGACAATTTAGCACGGCCAATCCCACCCTAACCTACACATCCCTGGGCACTACGGGGACAATTTAGCATGGCCAATCCCACCCTAACCTGTACATCCCTGGGCACTATGGGACAATGTACATGGCCAATCCCACCCTAACCTGCAAATCCCCGGGCACTACGGGGACAATTTAGCACGGCCAATCCCACCCTAACCTACACATCCCTGGGCACTACAGGGACAATTTAGCACGGCCAATCTCACCCTAACCTGCACATCCCTGTACACTACGGGGACAGTTTAGCACGGCCAATCCACCCTAACCTACATCCCTGGGTACTACGGAACAATTTAGCACGGCCAATCCACCCTAACCTGCACATCCCTGTACAATACGGGGACAATTTAGCACGGCCATTCCACCCGAACCTACATCCCTGGGTACTACGGGACAATTTAGCACGGCCCATCCCACCCTAACCTGCACAACTCTGGGCACTACGGGACAATTTAGCACGGCCAATCCCACCCTAACCTGCACATCCCTGGGCACTATGGGACAATTTAGCACGGCCCATCCCACCCTAACCTGCACAACTCTGGGCACTACGGGACAATTTAGCACGGCCAATCCCACCCTAACCTGCACATCCCTGGGCACTACGGGGACAATTTAGCACGGCCAATCCCACCCTAACCTGCACATCCCTGGGCACTCCAGGACAATTTTGCACGGCCAATCCCACCCTAACCTGCACATCCCTGGGCACTACGGGGACAATTTAGCACGGCCAATCCCACCCTAACCTGCACATCCCTGGTCACTACAGGAGAATTTAGCACGGCCAATCCCACCCTAACCTGCACATCCCTGGGCACTATGGGACAATTTAGCACGGCCAATCCCACCCTAACCTGCACATCACTGGGCACGACGGGACAATTTAGCACGGCAAATCCCACCCTAACCTGCACATCCCTGGGCACTACGGGACAATTTAGCACGGCCAATCCCACCCTAACCTGCACATCCCTGGGCACTACGGGACAATTTAACATGGCCAATCCCACCCTAACCTGCACATCCCTGGGCACTACAGGACAATTTAGCACGGCCAATCCCACCCTAATCTGCACACCCCTGGGCACTATGGGACAATTTAGCACGGCCACTCCCACCGTAACCTGCACATCCCTGGGCACTACGGGACAATTTAGCACGGGCAATCCCCACCCTAACCTGCACATCCCTGGGCACTACGGGACAATTTAGCACGGGCAATCCCCACCCTAACCTGCACATCCCTGGGCACTACGGGACAATTTAGCACGGCCAATCCCACCCTAACCTGCACATCCCTGGGCACTACGGGACAATTTAGCACAGCCAATCCCACCCTAACCTGCACATCCCTGGGCACTACGGGGACAATTTAGCACGGCCAATCCCACCGTAACCTGCACAGCCCTGGGCACTACGGGGACAATTTAGCACGGCCAATCCCACCCTAACCTGCACATCCCTGGGCACTACGGGGACAATTTAGCACGGCCAATCCCACCCTAACCTGCACATCCCTGGGCACTACGGGACAATTTAGCACGGCCAATCCCACCCTAACCTGCACATCCCTGGGCACTACGGGACAATTTAGCACGGCCAATCCCACCCTAACCTGCACATCCCTGGGCACTACGGGACAATTTAGCACGGCCAATCCCACCCTAACCTGCACATCCCTGGGCACTACGGGACAATTTAGCACGGCCAATCCACCCTAACCTGCACATCCCTGGGCACTACAGGACAATTTAGCACGGCCAATCCCACCCTAATCTGCACACCCCTGGGCACTATGGGACAATTTAGCACGGCCACTCCCACCGTAACCTGCACATCCCTGGGCACTACGGGACAATTTAGCACGGCCAATCCCACCCTAACCTGCACTTTCCTGGGCACTACGGGACAATTTAGCACGGCCAATCCCACCCTAATCTGCACACCCCTGGGCACTACAGGGACAATTTAGCACGGCCAATCCCACCGTAACCTGCACAGCCCTGGGCACTACGGGGACAATTTAGCACGGCCAATCCACCCTAACCTGCACATCCCTGGGCACTACGGGACAATTTAGCACGGCCAATCCCACCGTAACCTGCACAGCCCTGGGCACTACGGGGACAATTTAGCACGGCCAATCCCACCCTAACCTGCACATCCCTGGGCACTACGGGGACAATTTAGCACGGCCAATCCACCCTAACCTGCACATCCCTGGGCACTACAGGGACAATTTAGCACGGCCAATCCCACCCTCACCTGCACATCCCTGGGCACTACGGGACAATTTAGCACGGCCAATCTCACCCTAACCTGCACACCCCTGGGCACTATGGGACAATTTAGCACGGCCAATCCACCCTAACCTGCACATCCCTGGGCACTACGGGGACAATTTAGCACGGCCAATCCCACCCTAACCTGCACATCCCTGGGCACTACGGGGACAATTTAGCACGGCCAATCCACCCTAACCTGCACATCCCTGGGCACTACGGGACAATTTAGCACGGGGCCAATCCACCCTAACCTGGACATCCCTGGGCACTACGGGACAATTTAGCACGGCCAATCCCACCCTAACCTGTACGTCCCTGGGCACTACGGGGACAATTTAGCACGGCCAATCCCACCCTAACCTGTACGTCCCTGGGCACTACGGGGACAATTTAGCACGGCCAATCCCACCCTAACCTGCACATCCCTGGGCACTACGGGACAATTTAGCACGGCCAATCCCAACCAAACCTGCACATCCGTGGGCACTACAGGACAATTTAGCACGGCCAATCCCACCCTAACCTGCACATCCCTGGGCACGACGGGGACAATTTAGCTCCGCCGATCCCACCCTAACCCGCACATCCCTGTACACTACGGGGACAGTTTAGCACGGCCAATCCACCCTAACCTACATCCCTGGGTACTACGGGGACAATTTAGCACGGCCAATCCACCCTAACCTGCACATCCCTGTACACTACGGGGACAATTTAGCACGGCCAATCCACCCTAACCTACATCCTTGGGTACTACGGGACAATTTAGCACGGCCAATCCCACCCTAACCTGCACAACTCTGGGCACTACGGGACAATTTAGCACGGCCAATCCCACCCTAACCTGCACATCCCTGGGCACTACGGGTCAATTTAGCACGGCCAATCCCACCCTAACCTGCACACCCCTGGGCACTATGGGACAATTTAGCTCAGCCAATCCACCCTAACCTGCACATCCCTGGGCACTACGGGGACAATTTAGCATGGCCAATCCCACCCTAACCTGCACATCCCTGGGCACTACGGGACAATTTAGCACGGCCAATCCCACCCTAACCTGCACATCCCTGGGCACTACGGGACAATTTAGCACGGCCAATCCCACCCTAACCTGCACATCCCTGGGCACTACGGGACAATTTAGCACGGCCAATCCCACCGTAACCTGCACATCCCTGTACACTACGGGACAATTTAGCATGGCCAATCCCACCCTAACCTGCACATCCCTGGGCACTACGGGGACAATTTAGCACGGCCAATCCACCCTAACCTGCACATCCCTGTACACTACGGGGACAATTTAGCACGGCCAATCCACCCTAACCTACATCCTTGGGTACTACGGGACAATTTAGCACGGCCAATCCCACCCTAACCTGCACAACTCTGGGCACTACGGGACAATTTAGCACGGCCAATCCCACCCTAACCTGCACATCCCTGGGCACTACGGGGACAATTTAGCATGGCCAATCCCACCCTAACCTGCACATCCCTGGGCACTACGGGGACAATTTAGCACAGCCAATCCCACCCTAACCTGCACATCCCTGGGCACTACGGGACAATTTAGCATGGCCAATCCCACCCTAACCTACAAGTCCCTGGGCACTATGGGGACAATTTAGCACGGCCAATCCTCCCTAACCTACACATCCCTGGGCACTACGGGGACAATTTAGCACGGCCAATCCCACCCTAACCTGCACAGCCCTGGGCACTATGGGACAATTTAGCTCAGCCAATCCACCCTAACCTGCACATCCCTGGGCACTACGGGACAATTTCGCACGGCCAATCCCACCCTAACCTGCACATCCCTGGGCACTACGGGACAATTTAGCATGGCCAATCCCACCCTAATCTGCACACCCCTGGGCACTATGGGACAATTTAGCACGGCCAATCCCACCGTAACCTGCACATCCCTGGGCACTACGGGACAATTTAGAACAGCCAATCCACCCTAACCTGCACATCCCTGGGCACTACGGGGACAATTTAGCACGGCCAATCCCACCCTAACCTACACATCCCTGGGCACTACGGGGACAATTTAGCACGGCCAATCCCACCCTAATCTGCACACCCTTGGGCACTATGGGACAATTTAGCACGGCCAATCCCACCGTAACCTGCACATCCCTGGGCACTACGGGGACAATTTAACACGGCCAATCCACCCTAACCTGCACATCCCTGGGCACTACGGGACAATTTAGCACGGCCAATCCACCCTAACCTGCACATCCCTGGGCACTACAGGGACAATTTAGCACGGCCAATCCCACCCTAACCTGCACTTCCCTGGGCACTACGGGACAATTTAGCACGGCCAATCCCACCCTAACCTGCACATCCCTGGGCACTAAGGGACAATTTAGCACGGCCAATCTCACCCTAACCTGCACACCCCTGGGCACTATGGGACAATTTAGCACGGCCAATCCCACCCTAACCTGCACATCCCTGGGCACTACGGGGACAATTTAGCACGGCTGATCCACCCTAACCTGCACATCCCTGGGCACTACGGGACAATTTAGCACGGCCAATCCCAACCAAACTTGCACATCCGTGGGCACTACAGGACAATTTAGCACGGCCAATCCCACCCTAACCTGCACATCCCTGTACACTACGGGGACAGTTTAGCACGGCCAATCCACCCTAACCTACATCCCTGGGTACTACGGGGACAATTTAGCACGGCCAATCCACCCTAACCTATCATCCCTGTACACTACGGGGACAATTTAGCACGGCCAATCCACCCCAACCTACATCCCTGGGTACTACGGGACAATTTAGCACGGCCAATCCCACCCTAACCTGCACAACTCTGGGCACTACGGGACAATTTAGCACGGCCAATCCCACCCTAACCTGCACATCCCTGGGCACTACGGGTCAATTTAGCACGGCCAATCCCACCGTAACCTGCACATCCCTGTACACGACGGGACAATTTAGCATGGCCAATCCCACTCTAACCTGCACATCCCTGGGCACTACGGGGACAATTTAGCATGGCCAATCCCACCCTAACCTGCACATCCCTGGGCACTACGGGGACAATTTAGCATGGCCAATCCCACCCTAACCTGCACATCCCTGGGCACTACGGGGACAATTTAGCACAGCCAATCCCACCCTAACCTGCACATCCCTGGGCACTACGGGACAATTTAGCATGGCCAATCCCACCCTAACCTACAAGTCCCTGGGCACTACGGGGACAATTTAGCACGGCCAATCCACCCTAACCTACACATCCCTGGGCACTATGGGGACAATTTAGCACGGCCAATCCCACCCTAACCTGCACAGCCCTGGGCACTATGGGACAATTTAGCTCAGCCAATCCACCCTAACCTGCACATCCCTGGGCACTACGGGACAATTTCGCACGGCCAATCCCACCCTAACCTGCACATCCCTGGGCACTACGGGACAATTTAGCATGGCCAATCCCACCCTAATCTGCACACCCATGGGCACTATGGGACAATTTAGCACGGCCAATCCCACCGTAAACTGCACATCCCTGGGCACTACGGGACAATTTAGAACAGCCAATCCACCCTAACCTACACATCCCTGGGCACTACGGGGACAGTTTAGCACGGCCAATACCACCCTAATCTGCACACCCTTGGGCACTATGGGACAATTTAGCACGGCCAATCCCACCGTAACCTGCACATCCCTGGGCACTACGGGGACAATTTAACACGGCCAATCCACCCTAACCTGCACATCCCTGGGCACTCCAGGACAATTTAGCACGGCCAATCCGACCCTAACCTGCACATCCCTGGGCACTACGGGGACAATTTAGCACGGCCAATCCCACCCTAACCTGCACATCCCTGGGCACTATGGGACAATTTAGCTCAGCCAATCCACCCTAACCTGCACATCCCTGGGCACTACGGGACAATTTAGCACGGCCAATCCCACCCTAACCTACACATCCCTGGGCACTACGGGGACAATTTAGCACGGCCAATCCCACCCTAACCTGCACATCCCTGGGCACTACGGGGACAATTTAGCACGGCCAATCCCACCCTAACCTGCACATCCCCGGGCACTACGGGGACAATTTAGCACGGCCAATCCCACCCTAACCTACACATCCCTGGGCACTACGGGGACAATTTAGCACGGCCAATCTCACCCTAACCTGCACATCCCTGTACACTACGGGGACAGTTTAGCACGGCCAATCCACCCTAACCTACATCCCTGGGTACTACGGGACAATTTAGCACGGCCAATCCACCCTAACCTGCACATCCCTGTACAATACGGGGACAATTTAGCACGGCCATTCCACCCTAACCTACATCCCTGGGTACTACGGGACAATTTAGCACGGCCAATCCCACCCTAACCTGCACATCCCTGGGCACTACGGGGACAATTTAGCACGGCCAATCCCACCCTAACCTGCACATCCCTGGGCACTACGGGGACAATTTAGCACGGCCAATCCCACCCTAACCTGCACATCCCTGGGCACTCCAGGACAATTTAGCACGGCCAATCCCACCCTAACCTGCACATCCCTGGTCACTACAGGACAATTTAGCACGGCCAATCCCACCCTAACCTGCACATCCCTGGGCACTATGGGACAATTTAGCACGGCCAATCCCACCCTAACCTGCACACCCCTGGGCACTATGGGACAATTTAGCTCAGCCAATCCACCCTAACCTGCACATCCCTGGGCACTACGGGGACAATTTAGCACGGCCAATCCCACCCTAACCTGCACATCCCTGGGCACTACGGGGACAATTTAGCACGGCCAATCCCACCCTAACCTGCACATCCCTGGGCACTACGGGACAATTTAGCACGGCCAATCCCACCCTAACCTGCACATCCCTGGGCACGACGGGACAATTTAGCACGGCCAATCCCACCCTAACCTGCACATCCCTGGGCACTACGGGACAATTTAACATGGCCAATCCCACCCTAACCTGCACATCCCTGGGCACTACAGGACAATTTAGCACGGCCAATCCCACCCTAATCTGCACACCCCTGGGCACTATGGGACAATTTAGCACGGCCACACCCACCGTAACCTGCACATCCCTGGGCACTACGGGACAATTTAGCACGGCCAATCCCACCCTAACCTGCACATCCCTGGGCACTACGGGGACAATTTAGCACGGCCAATCCCACCCTAACCTGCACATCCCTGGGCACTACGGGGACAATTTAGCACGGCCAATCCACCCTAACCTGCACATCCCTGGGCACTACAGGGACAATTTAGCACGGCCAATCCCACCCTAACCTGCACATCCCTGGGCACTACGGGACAATTTAGCACGGCCAATCCCACCCTAACCTGCACATCCCTGGGCACTAAGGGACAATTTAGCACGGCCAATCTCACCCTAACCTGCACACCCCTGGGCACTATGGGACAATTTAGCACGGCCAATCCACCATAACCTGCACATCCCTGGGCACTACGGGACAATTTAGCACGGCCAATCCCACCCTAACCTGCACATCCCTGGGCACTAAGGGACAATTTAGCACGGCCAATCTCACCCTAACCTGCACACCCCTGGGCACTATGGGACAATTTAGCACGGCCAATCCACCATAACCTGCACATCCCTGGGCACTACGGGACAATTTAGCCTGGCCAATCCCACCCTAACCTGCACATCCCTGGGCACTACGGGACAATTTAGCACGGCCAATCCCAACCAAACCTGCACATCCGTGGGCACTACAGGACAATTTAGCACGGCCAATCCCACCCAAACCTGCACATCCCTGGGCACGACGGGGACAATTTAGCTCCGCCGATCCCACCCTAACCCGCACATCCCTGTACACTACGGGGACAGTTTAGCACGGCCAATCCACCCTAACCTACATCCCTGGGTACTACGGGGACAATTTAGCACGGCCAATCCACCGTAACCTGCACATCCCTGGGTACTACGGGGACAATTTAGCACGGCCAATCCACCCTAACCTACATCCCTGGGTACTACGGGGACAATTTAGCACGGCCAATCCACCCTAACCTGCACATCCCTGGGTACTACGGGGACAATTTAGCACGGCCAATCCACCCTAACCTACATCCCTGGGTACTACGGGGACAATTTAGCACGGCCAATCCACCCTAACCTACATCCCTGGGTACTACGGGGACAATTTAGCACGGCCAATCCCACCCTAACCTGCACATCCCTGTACACTACGGGGACAATTTAGCACGGCCAATCCCACCCTAACCTGCACATCCCTGGGCACTACGGGACAATTTAGCACGGCCAATCCCACCCTAACCTGCACATCCCTGGGCACTACGGGTCAATTTAGCACGGCCAATCCCACCCTAACCTGCACATCCCTGGGCACTATGGGACAATTTAGCACGGCCAATCCCACCCTAACCTGCACACCCCTGGGCACTATGGGACAATTTAGCTCAGCTAATCCACCCTAACCTGCACATCCCTGGGCACTACGGGACAATTTAGCACGGCCAATCCCACCCTAACCTGCACATCCCTGGGCACTACGGGACAATTTAGCATGGCCAATCCCACCCTAACCTGCACATCCCTGGGCACTACGGGACAATTTAGCACGGCCAATCCCACCGTAACCTGCACATCCCTGTACACTACGGGACAATTTAGCATGGCCAATCCCACCCTAACCTGCACATCCCTGGGCACTACGGGGACAATTTAGCATGGCCAATCCCACCCTAACCTGCACATCCCTGGGCACTACGGGGACAATTTAGCATGGCCAATCCCACCCTAACCTGCACATCCCTGGGCACTACGGGGACAATTTAGCACAGCCAATCCCACCCTAACCTGCACATCCCTGGGCACTACGGGACAATTTAGCATGGCCAATCCCACCCTAACCTACAAGTCCCTGGGCACTACGGGGACAATTTAGCACGGCCAATCCACCCTAACCTACACATCCCTGGGCACTTCCGGGACAATTTAGCACGGCCAATCCCACCCTAACCTGCACAGCCCTGGGCACTATGGGACAATTTAGCTCAGCCAATCCACCCTAACCTGCACATCCCTGGGCACTACGGGACAATTTCGCACGGCCAATCCCACCCTAACCTGCACATCCCTGGGCACTACGGGGACAATTTAGCACGGCCAATCCCACCCTAATCTGCACACCCCTGGGCACTATGGGACAATTTAGCACGGCCAATCCCACCGTAACCTGCACATCCCTGGGCACTACGGGACAATTTAGAACAGCCAATCCACCCTAACCTACACATCCCTGGGCACTACGGGGACAATTTAGCACGGCCAATCCCACCCTAACCTGCACATCCCTGGGCACTACGGGGACAATTTAACACGGCCAATCCACCCTAACCTGCACATCCCTGGGGACTACGGGGACAATTTAGCACGGCCAATCCACCCTAACCTGCACATCCCTGGGCACTACAGGGACAATTTAGCACGGCCAATCCCACCCTAACCTGCACTTCCCTGGGCACTACGGGACAATTTCGCACGGCCAATCTCACCCTAACCTACACACCCCTGGGCACTATGGGACAATTTAGCACGGCCAATCCACCATAACCTGCACATCCCTCGGCACTACGGGACAATTTAGCATGGCCAATCCCACCCTAACCTGCACATCCCTGGGCACTACGGGGACAATTTAGCACGGCTGATCCACCCTAACCTGCACATCCCTGGGCACTACGGGACAATTTAGCCTGGCCAATCCCACCCTAACCTGCACATCCCTGGGCACTACGGGACAATTTAGCACGGCCAATCCCAACCAAACTTGCACATCCGTGGGCACTACAGGACAATTTAGCACGGCCAATCCCACCCTAACCTGCACATCCCTGGGCACGACGGGGACAATTTAGCACGGCCAATCCACCCTAACCTGCACATCCCTGTACACTACGGGGACAATTTAGCACGGCCAATCCACCCTAACCTACATCCCTGGGTACTACGGGACAATTTAGCACGGCCAATCCACACTAACCTGCACATCCCTGGGCACTACAGGGGCAATTTAGCACGGCCAATCCCACCCTAACCTGCACAACTCTGGGCACTACGGGGACAATTTAGCACGGCCAATCCCACCCTAACCTGCACATCCCTGGCACTACGGGGACAATTTAGCACGGCCAATCCCACCCTAACCTGCACATCCCTGGGCACTACGGGGACAATTTAGCACGGCCAATCCCACCCTAACCTGCACATCCCTGGCACTACGGGACAATTTAGCACGGCCAATCCCACCCTAACCTGCACATCCCTGGCACTACGGGGACAATTTAGCACGGCCAATCCCACCCTAACCTGCACATCCCTGGGCACTACGGGTCAATTTAGCACGGCCAATCCCACCCTAACCTGCACATCCCTGGGCACTATGGGACAATTTAGCACGGCCAATCCCACCCTAACCTGCACACCCCTGGGCACTATGGGACAATTTAGCTCAGCCAATCCACCCTAACCTGCACATCCCTGGGCACTACGGGACAATTTAGCATGGCCAATCCCACCCTAACCTGCACATCCCTGGGCACTATGGGACAATTTAGCACGGCCAATCCCACCCTAACCTGCACACCCCTGGGCACTATGGGACAATTTAGCATGGCCAATCCCACCCTAACCTGCACACCCCTGGGCACTATGGGACAATTTAGCATGGCCAATCCCACCGTAACCTGCACATCCCTGTACACTACGGGACAATTTAGCATGGCCAATCCCACCCTAACCTGCACATCCCTGGGCACTACGGGGACAATTTAGCACGGCCAATCCCACCCTAACCTGCACATCTCTGGGCACTACGGGACAATTTAGCACGGCCAATCCCACCCTGACCTGCACATTTTTGGACTGTGGGAGGAATCCGGTGCACCCGGAAGAAACCCACACAGACACGGGTAGAATGTGCAAGCTGCACACAGACAGTCGCCCCCGAGGGTGGGATCGAACCTGGGCCCTTGGTGCTGTGAGGCAGCAGCGCTAACCACCGTGCCACCCCAAGGCCATTCCCCCTTCATTGCAGGATCTCCAACTGGCGCAAAGAGTTCATCTTTGTCCGTCCTGTCCTTTCCTGTTAATAACTCGAGGAACTCGATCAGACCTTGCCCTTTAACCTTTTAAGTTCTCGAGGAAACAGTCTTCCCCCCCCCCCCCGTCTCTGTCACCTCCCCTCGCAACCTGAGCCCTAGAGGCCCGGGCGTCAGGAAAGTTCTCAAAACATGGTGGGAGCCACATCACAGTCACGCAGCACGGCGACAGTCCCTTTGGCCCATCCAGTCTGTGCCGACCCTGACCCCTGTCTCCTCTCACCTTAAAAGTGTGCCCCCTGTGTCTGTAAGTCCTTGAGTAGGTGTTGACAAGGGCAGATTGGCCGAGCGGGCTGGGGGGGGGGGGCGGAGGACGCGAAGGTGGGCTAGTCAGATGAGCTGGGATCAGCCGCCCACCACCCCAGTCCGGGGCTGATGGAGAGGCCAAACCCCAAGGTCACCCCGGGATCGTGCTGTGTACCGACTGGCCACCCCCCTCCCACCACCACAAACCGAACAGAATCAGCGTCGCGCCTCCCCCTTTCCCTTGGCGAAGGAAATCCGCCGCCCCATCCCTGGCCCGGCCTGCGCAACCGGCCGGCCCACGTCGCCCTCAGTGGTTGGAGGTCGCAACTGCAGCGTGACGTGTTTACATAGTCAGAGCAAACTTGTCTGGGTGGGGTGGGGGGCGGTGGGTGGAGCGGGGAGTGACCCTCGTGTAAATACCTAACCTCCTCCCCACCCCCCCCCACCAAAATCTTTCAAAGCACCCTTGCAGAGCGTGAGGACCGAAACCGAATGGATGAGAGGTGGAGGGGAGGGAGACAGAGACGGAGAGAGAGAGAGAGAGAGAGAGAGAGAGAGAGGCAAATGGCGCACACGATGCAGAAGCAGACACAAGGCACGTCACCAGAGACAGAGGAGAGAGCGTTTTGTTCTAAAGTGATGACTAACGGATGGCGCAAAGATGGGGTGGGCAGGGCACAGCAATCAGCCAAACCCATGGTGATGCGGGGTGGGGGGAGATGGAGGGGATGAGCAGGGATGAGGCGCTGGACGTCCTACAGAGGAGATCGAGTAACCAGCTCTCAGAGGTGAGGAATCGTGCAAATTGAAAGGGAGACGAAAAGATACATGGGTGCAGATACGTGCTGAGGGAGTGGGTGCCGTGGGAGGGTCAGTGCTGAGGGAGGGTCAGTGCTGAGGGAGGTTCAGTGCTGAGGGAGGGTCAGTGCTGAGGGAGTGGGTGCTGTGGGAGGGTCAGTGCTGAGGGAGCGGGTGCTGTGGGAGGGTCAGTGCTGAGGGAGTGGGTGCTGTTGGAGGGTCAGTGCTGAGGGAGTGGGTGCTGTTGGAGGGTCAGCGCTGAGGGAGTGGGTGCTGTGGGAGGGTCAGTGCTGAGGGAGTGGGTGCCATGGGAGGGTCAGTGCTGAGGGAGCGGGTGCTGTGGGAGGGTCAGTGCTGAGGGAGTGGGTGCTATGGGAGGGTCAGTGCTGAGGGAGCGGGTGCTGTGGGAGGGTCAGTGCTGAGGGAGGGTCAGTGCTGAAGGAGCGGGTGCTGTGGGAGGGTCAGTGCTGAGGGAGTGGATGCTATGGGAGGGTCAGTGCTGAGGGAGCGGGTGCTGTGGGAGGGTCAGTGCTGAGGGAGCGGGCGCTGTGTGAGGGTCAGTGCTGAGGGAGTGGGTGCTGTGGGAGGGTCAGTGCTGAGGGAGGGTCAGTGCTGAAGGAGCGGGTGCTGTGGGAGGGTCAGTGCTGAGGGAGTGGGTGCTGTGGGAGGGTCAGCGCTGAGGGAGTGGGTGCTGTGGGAGGGTCAGTGCTGAGGGAGCGGGTGCTGTGTGAGGGTCAGTGCTGAGGGAGTGGGTGCTATGGGAGGGTCAGTGCTGAGGGAGTGGGTGCTGTGGGAGGGTCAGTGCTGAGGGAGCGGGCGCTGTGGGAGGGTCAGTGCTGAGGGAGTGTGCGCTGTGGGGAGGGTCAGTGCTGAGGGAGCGGGCGCTGTGGGAGGGTCAGTGCTGAGGGAGCGGGCGCTGTGGGAGGGCAGTGCTGAGGGAGTGGGCGCTGTGGGAGGGTCAGTCCTGAGGGAGTGGGTGCTGTGGGAGGGTCAGTGCTGAGGGAGTGGGTGCTATGGGAGGGTCAGTGCTGAGGGAGCGGGTGCTGTGGGAGGGTCAGTGCTGAGGGAGCGGGCGCTGTGTGAGGGTCAGTGCTGAGGGAGTGGGTGCTATGGGAGGGTCAGTGCTGAGGGAGCGGGCGCTGTGGGGAGGGTCAGTGCTGAGGGAGCGGGTGCTGTGGGAGGGTCAGTGCCGAGGGAGCGGGTGCTGTGGGAGGGTCAGTGCTGAGGGAGTGGGCGCTGTTGGAGGGTCAGTGCTGAGGGAGCGGGCGCTGTAGGGAGGGTCAGTGCTGAGGGAGCGGGCGCTGTGGGGAGGGTCAGTGCTGAGGGAGTGGGCGCTGTGGGGAGGGTCAGTGCTGAGGGAGCAGGCGCTGTGGGGAGGGTCAGTGCTGAGGGAGCGGGCGCTGTGGGGAGGGTCAGTGCTGAGGGAGCGGGCGCTGTGGGAGGGTCAGTCCTGAGGGAGTGGGTGCTGTGGAAGGGTCAGTCCTGAGGGAGCGGGCGCTGTGGGAGGGTCAGTGCTGAGGGAGCGGGCGCTGTGGGGAGGGTCAGTGCTGAGGGAGTGGGTGCTGTGGGAGGGTCAGTGCTGAGGGAGTGGGTGCTGTGGGAGGGTCAGTGCTGAGGGAGTGGGTGCTGTGGGAGGGTCAGTGCTGAGGGAGTGGGTGCTGTGGGAGGGTCAGTGCTGGGGGAGTGGGTGCTGTGGGTGGGTCAGTGCTGAGGGAGCGGGCGCTGTGGGAGGGTCAGTGCTGTGGGAGTGGGTGCTGTGGGAGGGTCAGTGCTGTGGGAGGGTCTGTGCTGAGGGAGGGTCAGTGCTGAGGGAGTGGGTGCTGTGGGAGGGTCAGTGCTGTGGGAGGGTCTGTGCTGAGGGAGGGTCAGTGCTGAGGGAGTGGGCGCTGTGGGGAGGGTCAGTGCTGAGGGAGCGGGCGCTGTTGGAGGGTCAGTGCTGAGGGAGCGGGTGCTGTGGGAGGGTCAGTGCTGAGGGAGCGGGCGCTGTGGGAGGGTCAGTGCTGAGGGAGGGTCAGTGCTGAGGGAGCGGGCGCTGTGGGGAGGAGATCGGGAAAGCGAGGGAGAGGATGTGGAAACAGGCTCAGAACATCAGGACGAGACAGGGCCGAGCAAAGATTCCAGCGGGTTTCTGGGGAGGCAGTGGGGTGCGGGCTAACAGGGAGGGGAGAGAGAGAGAGAGAGAGGGGGAGGGAGAGGGAGGGAGGGAGGTGGAGGGACCAGGGGAGGGGTGCACAGGAAGGAACAGGTACCTGATTGTGCAAACGCATCACCTGGAATATTGGCGCGGAGGCAGCAAAGAGGGAACAAAGCAGGGAAGGTAGGTGGACAACGACAGCAGGCGATTATATAGAGGGAAAACAAGAGAGAGAGGAGAGAGTGCGAGGTTAGAAACGTGGTTCCACAGCAGTGGGTGGGCGCAAAGCTAACCGACAAACACCCCCACCCCTCCCCACCCCCTCAACCCCAGCAACGGGGAGACGTCCGGTACGGGGAAAGGGGAGGGGGGGGGGGGGGGGGGCTGGGGGCTGAGGCACTGACACAGAGATATCCTGCAGACACCATCGGGCTGAACGACCAGATTCCTGCCCCCCCCTCGTGCCCCCCCCTCCCTATCTCTGTGTGTGTCACCCCCCTCCTGCCCCCCCCTCCCTATCTCTGTGTGTGTCACCCCCCCCTACACCCCCTCCCTATCTCTGTGTGTGTCACCCCCCCCTCCCTATCTCTGTGTGTGTCACCCCCCCCTCCAGCCCCCTACACCCCCTCCCTATCTCTGTGTGTGTCACCCCCCCCCTCCAGCCCCCTACACCCCCTCCCTATCTCTGTGTGTGTCACCCCCCCCCTCCAGCCCCCTACACCCCCTCCCTATCTCTGTGTGTGTCACCCCCTCCGGCCCCCCTACACCCCCTCCCTATCTCTGTGTGTGTCACCCCCTCCGGCCCCCCTACACCCCCTCCCTATCTCTGTGTGTGTCACCCCCTCCGGCCCCCTACACCCCCTCCCTATCTCTGTGTGTGTCACCCCCCTACACCCCCTCCCTATCTCTGTGTGTGTCACCCCCTCCGGCCCCCCTACACCCCCTCCCTATCTCTGTGTGTGTCACCCCCTCCGGCCCCCCTACACCCCCTCCCTATCTCTGTGTGTGTCACCCCCTCCGGCCCCCTACACCCCCCTCCCTATCTCTGTGTGTGTCCCTCCAGCCCCCTACACCCCCTCCCTATCTCTGTGTGTGTCACCCCCTCCCGCCCCCTACACCCCCTCCCTATCTCTGTGTGTGTCACCCCCTCCAGCCCCCTACACCCCCTCCCTATCTCTGTGTGTGTCACCCCCCTCCAGCCCCCTACACCCCCTCCCTATCTCTGTGTGTCACCCCCCTCCGGCCCCCTACACCCCCTCCCTATCTCTGTGTGTGTCACCCCCTCCGGCCCCCTACACCCCCTCCCTATCTCTGTGTGTGTCACCCCCTCCAACCCCCTACACCCCCTCCCTATCTCTGTGTGTGTCACCCCCTCCGGCCCCCTACACCCCCTCCCTATCTCTGTGTGTGTCACCCCCCTCCAGCCCCCTACACCCCCTCCCTATCTCTGTGTGTGTCACCCCCTCCGGCCCCCTACACCCCCTCCCTATCTCCGTGTGTGTCACCCCCCTCCCGCCCCCTACACCCCCTCCCTATCTCTGTGTGTGTCACCCCCTCCAGCCCCCTACACCCCCTCCCTATCTCTGTGTGTCACCCCCCTCCAGCCCCCTACACCCCCTCCCTATCTCTGTGTGTGTCACCCCCTCCAGCCCCCTACACCCCCTCCCTATCTCTGTCTGTGTCACCCCCTCCGGCCCCCTACACCCCCTCCCTATCTCTATCCCCTCCTCTGTCTGTCCAAAGTCTCTGCATTCTCCTGCATCCCCGGCCTGTCAACTATCCCAGTCAATTCCCATTGCTCTGGCATTGGGGGGCAGCATCTTCAGCTGCCTGGACTCCTGAGTTCAGCAATCCCCCTCCCTGAACCTATCCTGTTCTCTGTCTCTCTCTCTGTCCCTCTGTCTCTGTCCCTCTGTCTCTGTCCCTCTCTCTGTCTCTGTCTCTCTCTCTGTCTCTGTCTCTCTCTCTCTCTGTCTCTCTCTCTGTCCCTCTCTCTCTCTCTCTGTCTCTCTCTCTCTCTCTCTGTCTCTCTGTCCCTCTCTCTGTCTCTGTCTCTCTCTCTGTCTCTGTCTCTCTCTCTCTCTGTCTCTCTCTCTGTCCCTCTCTCTCTCTCTCTGTCTCTCTCTCTCTCTCTCTCTGTCTCTCTCTCTCTCTCTCTCTGTCTCTGTCTCTCTCTGTCTCTCTCTCTCTCTCTGTCTCTGTCTCTCTCTGTCTCTGTCTCTCTCTCTCTGTCTCTGTCCCTCTCTCTTTCTCTGACTCTGTCTCTCTCTCTCTGTCTCTGTCCCTCTCTCTCTTTCTCTGACTCTGTCTCTCTCTGTCTCTGTCTCTGTCCCTCTCTCTCTCTGTCTCTGTCTCTGTCTCTCTCTCTCTGTCTCTGTCCCTCTCTCTGTCTGTCTGTCTCTCTGTCTCTGTCCCTCTCTCTCTGTCTCTCTCTGTCTCTGTCTCTCTCTCTCTCCCTGTCTCTCTCCTCCCATGTTCTCCTTTGAGGGAATATTTAGTTGCTTGTCATTGACAGGGCAGTTTTTGTTTGATGGTATTCTGATGTAGGCGCTACATGAAGGAAACATCTAGATGTTGTTGTTGAGTCCACTCAGCAGAACCTCACCTCTTCATCTACCACTTTGGGACAGGAGTAACAGCAGGAGACCATTCAGCCCCCCTCCCTCCTCCAGCCTGTCACACAGGGGAACAGCAGCAGGCCATTCAGCCCTCCCCTCCCTCCCCCAGCCTGTCACACAGGGAACAGCAGCAGGCCATTCAGCCCTCCCCTCCCTTCTCCAGCCTGTCACACAGAGGGAACAGCAGGAGGCCATTCAGCCCCCCCTCCCTCCTCCAGCCTGTCACACACAGGGGAACAGCAGGAGGCCATTCAGCCCCCCCTCCCTCCTCCAGCCTGTCTCACACACAGGGGAACAGCAGGAGGCCATTCAGCCCCTCTCCTCCCTCCTCCAGCCCGTCACACACAGGGGAACAGCAGCAGGCCATTCAGCTGGAGTCGAATCTGCGTATCTGGTCCGAACTACGTTTTGTTGTAATCTGACACGCTGCGGGATGATACTGTCCCCTCCACACCCACTCCCCAAGCACAGGCACGCCGCGGACACACGCCCCCGTGCCCCCCCTCCCCCTCACCTGTTTGTGAACTTTAGTAAGCTGATCCAGGTTATTCTCAAGAAATGAGATCTTCTGTTTCTGGGAGACACTCCCCCCGCTGTCGTCGGGTTCCGTCTCTGCGCTCTGCGGGTGGGGGGGGGTGTGGGGGCAAAGGGGGAGAGAGACAGAGACAGAGTGAGAGACGCACACCGCCCAGGGTCAGGCGACACGCAGCAGCAGGAAATTCTCACGAGCGTGACCCTCCCCCCACCCCCCCCACACCCCACCCCCTCCCGATACTCGGGGTTCGGTCTGAACTAGGGCCGGGGGCTGCCTTTGCGTAGCGTCCCGGTGTTCTAGGGAGGTCACGTTGCGGCTGTACGGGACGTGGGTTAGGGGGCCCCTGTTGGAATATTGTGTTCAATCCCGGTCTCCCCGCTACAGGAAGGATGTTGTGGAAGGGGTTCGGAAAAGATTGACAAGGATGTTGGAGGGTTTGAGCTACAGGGAGAGGCTGGACAGGCTGGGGCTGTTTTCCCTGGAGCGTCGGAGGCTGAGGGGTGACCTTATAGAGGTTTATAAAATCACGAGGGTGGGGGGTAGATAGACAAGGTCTTTTCCCCCCCTGGGCTGGGGGAGTCCAGAACTAGAGGGGGGTAGGTTTAAGGTGAGAGGGGGGAAAGGGACCCG
>NW_028270192.1:11848351-11858351 GCF_037043375.1 Chiloscyllium plagiosum | reverse complement strand
TCTACACTGTCCCCACTCCCAGGGACAGGGGGTTAGATACAGGGTACAGCTCCCTCTACACTGTCCCCACTCCCAGGGACAGGGGGTTAGGTACAGGGTACAGCTCCCTCTACATCGTCCCCCACTCCCAGGGACAGGGGATTAGGTAGAGGGTACAGCTCCCTCTACACTGTCCCTCCACTCCCAGGGACAGGGGGTTAGATACAGAGTAAAGCTCCCTCTACACCGTCCCCCACTCCCAGGGACAGGGGGTTAGATACAGGGTACAGCTCCCTCTACACCATCCCCCACTCCCAGGGACAGGGGGTTAGATACAGGGTACAGCTCCCTCTACACCGTCCCCCACTCCCAGGGACAGGGGGTTACATACAGGGTACAGCTCCCTCTACACCATCCCCCACTCCCAGGGACAGGGGGTTAGATACAGGGTACAGCTCCCTCTACACCGTCCCCCCCTCCCAGGGACAGGGGGGTTAGATACAGGGTACAGCTCCCTCTACACTGTCCCCCCCTCCCAGGGACAGGGGGTTAGATACAGGGTACAGCTCCCTCTACACCGTCCCCCACTCCCAGGGACAGGGGGTTAGATACAGAGTAAAGCTCCCTCTACACCGTCCCCCACTCCCAGGGACAGGGGGGTAGATACAGGGTACAGCTCCCTCTACACCATCCCCCACTCCCAGGGACAGGGGGGTAGATACAGGGTACAGCTCCCTCTACACCATCCCCCACTCCCAGGGACAGGGGGGTAGATACAGGGTACAGCTCTCTACACCGTCCCCCACTCCCAGGGACAGGGGGTTAGATACAGGGTACAGCTCCCTCTACACCATCCCCCCCTCCCAGGGACAGGGGGGTAGATACAGGGTACAGCTCCCTCTACACCATCCCCCACTCCCAGGGACAGGGGGGTAGATACAGGGTACAGCTCCCTCTACACCATCCCCCACTCCCAGGGACAGGGGGGTAGATACAGGGTACAGCTCCCTCTACACCATCCCCCACTCCCAGGGACAGGGGGGTAGATACAGGGTACAGCTCCCTCTACACCGCCCCCACTCCCAGGGACAGGGGGTTAGATACAGGGTACAGCTCCCTCTACACCGTCCCCCACTCCCAGGGACAGGGGGGTAGATACAGGGTACAGCTCCCTCTACACCATCCCCCACTCCCAGGGACAGGGGGGTAGATACAGGGTACAGCTCCCTCTACACCGTCCCCCACTCCCAGGGACAGGGGGGTAGATACAGGGTACAGCTCCCTCTACACCGTCCCCCACTCCCAGGGACAGGGGGGTAGATACAGGGTACAGCTCCCTCTACACCATCCCCCACTCCCAGGGACAGGGGGGTAGATACAGGGTACAGCTCCCTCTACACCGTCCCCCACTCCCAGGGACAGGGGGGTAGATACAGGGTACAGCTCCCTCTACACCATCCCCCACTCCCAGGGACAGGGGGGTAGATACAGGGTACAGCTCCCTCTCATACTGACCACAGTCTCCTCAAGACCTTTAAGATCCTGTTTGGACTGTTCATGGCGATCGTGGAGAAATCTGTGGGAGAGGATGGACGGTGTATCAGATGGGGGAAATAGATCACAGTGTGTCACTATGTCTGTCCGTCTCCCCCCATTGTCCGAATTCACCCCCACCCCCTCCCTGTCTCAGTCTGTCTCCCCACATTGTCCGAATTCACCCCCACCCCCTCACATCTCAGTCTGTGTCCCCACATTGTCCAAATTCACCCCCACCCCCTCCCTGTCTCAGTCTGTCTCCCCACATTGTCCGAATTCACCCCCACCCCCTCCCTGTCTCAGTCTGTCTCCCCACATTGTCCGAATTCACCCCCACCCCCTCCCTATCTCTGTCCGTCTCCCCACATTGTCCGAATTCACCCCCACCCCCTCCCTATCTCAGTCTGTCTACCCACATTGTCCGAATTCACCCCCACCCCCTCCCTGTCCCAGTCTGTCTGTGTCCCCACATTGTCCGAATTCACCCCCACCCCCTCCCTATCTCTGCCCGTCTCCCCACATTGTCCGAATTCACCCCCACCCCCTCCCTATCTCAGTCTGTCTACCCACATTGTCCGAATTCACCCCCACCCCCTCCCTATCTCTGTCCGTCTCCCCCCATTGTCCGAATTCACCCCCACCCCCCTCCCTGTCTCAGTCTGTCTACCCACATTGTCCGAATTCACCCCCACCCCCTCCCTGTCTCAGTCTGTCTACCCACATTGTCCGAATTCACCCCCACCCCCCTCCCTATCTCTGTCCGTCTCCCCACATTGTCCGAATTCACCCCCACCCCCTCCCTGTCTCTGTCTGTCTCCCCACATTGTCCGAATTCACCCCCACCCCCCTCCCTATCTCAGTCTGTCTCCCCCCATTGTCCGAATTCACCCCCACCCCCTCCCTGTCTCTGTCTGTCTCCCCACATTGTCCGAATTCACCCCCACCCCCTCCCTATCTCAGTCTGTCTCCCCACATTGTCCGAATTCACCCCCACCCCCTCCCTGTCTCTGTCTGTCTGTGTCCCCACATTGTCCGAATTCACCCCCACCCCCTCACATCTCTGTCCGTCTCCCCACATTGTCCGAATTCACCCCCACCCCCTCCCTATCTCAGTCTGTCTCCCCACATTGTCCGAATTCACCCCCACCCCCTCACATCTCAGTCTGTCTCCCCACATTGTCCGAATTCACCCCCACCCCCTCACATCTCAGTCTGTCTCCCCACATTGTCCGAATTCACCCCCACCCCCTCCCTATCTCTGTCCGTCTCCCCACATTGTCCGAATTCACCCCCACCCCCCTCACATCTCAGCTCCATCACTGCAGATAACACTGGCCATGCACCCTGTTTACACACCAAAACCCAGTCACCCCCCCGATCTCTGTCACCCCCTACACCCCCTCCCTATCTCTGTGTGTGTCACCCCCCTCCAGCCCCCTACACCCCCTCCCTATCTCTGTCTGTGTCACCCCCCTCCAGCCCCCTACACCCCCTCCCTATCTCTGTGTGTGTCACCCCCTCCAGCCCCCTACACCCCCTCCCTATCTCTGTGTGTGTCACCCCCTCCGGCCCCCTACACCCCCTCCCTATCTCTGTGTGTGTCACCCCCCCCTCCAGCCCCCTACACCCCCTCCCTATCTCTGTGTGTGTCACCCCCCTCCAGCCCCCTACACCCCCTCCCTATCTCTGTGTGTGTCACCCCCTCCGGCCCCCTACAGCCCCTCCCTATCTCTGTGTGTGTCACTGTCCCCCGGTCTCCGTAACTCCCTTGGTGTGTGGGGGGTTGGGGGGGGGGGTTCTGATGAAGGGCCGAAATGTTGACTGTCCAGCACCTGCAGTCCCTGCTTTCTCCCGGCATTAACCATCCAACTCCTGCCTCTGTCTCCTTTACCAAAATGGGCCAGGGAACGGAGGGAAGGGCTGGTGGAGGGTTTGGGGGGGGAGCAGGGGTGGGGGAAGGCACAGAGGGGAAGGGGGGGGTGTTGGCTGTCTAAAACTCACGTCAGCTCCTGCAGCTGTTGGCTCTTTTCTGTCTGCTCCTTCTCCAGCCTCTCGTGGTCAGCCCTCAGCCTCTCTAATGCCAGCTCCAGTTTCTGGTTCAAACTGGGAAAATAATTCGCCACCGGTCAGCGTGGGTCAGCTTGCCCTGCGTTCCAATGACCAGTCGGACCGAGGAGGGTTACGGCGACCAGGGAGCTGTGCACGGTGCTCCGAGTGTGGGTCTGACCGAGGGGAGACCGGGGAACTGTGTATGGTGCTCTGAGTGTGGGTCTGAGGGAGGGGAGACCGGGGAACTGTGCACGGTGCTCCGAGTGTGGGTCTGACCGAGGGGAGACCGGGGAACTGTGCACGGTGCTCCGAGTGTGGGTCTGAGGGAGGGGAGACCGGGGAACTGTGCACGGTGCTCCGAGTGTGGGTCTGACCGAGGGGAGATCGGGGAACTGTGCACGGTGCTCCGAGTGTGGGTCTGACCCAGGGAGACCGGGGAACTGTGCACGGTGCTCCGAGTGTGGGTCTGACCGAGGGGAGACCGGGGAACTGTGCACGGTGCTCCGAGTGTGGGTCTGACCGAGGGGAGACCGGGGAACTGTGCACGGTGCTCCGAGTGTGGGTCTGACCGAGGGGAGACCGGGGAACTGTGCACGGTGCTCCGAGTGTGGGTCTGACCGAGGGGGAGACCGGGGAACTGCGTACGGTGCTCCGAGTGTGGGTCTGACCGAGGGGAGACCGGGGAACTGTGCACGGTGCTCCGAGTGTGGGTCTGACCGAGGGGAGACCGGGGGAACTGTGCACGGTGCTCCGAGTGTGGGTCTGACCGAGGGGAGACCGGGGAACTGTGCACGGTGCTCCGAGTGTGGGTCTGACCGAGGGGAGACCGGGGAACTGTGCACGGTGCTCCGAGTGTGGGTCTGACCGAGGGGAGACCGGGGAACTGTGCACGGTGCTCCGAGTGTGGGTCTGACCGAGGGGAGACCGGGGAACTGTGCACGGTGCTCCGAGTGTGGGTCTGACCGAGGGGAGACCGGGGAACTGTGCACGGTGCTCCGAGTGTGGGTCTGACCGAGGGGAGACCGGGGAACTGTGCGCGGTGCTCCGAGTGTGGGTCTGACCGAGGGGAGACCGGGGAACTGTGCGCGGTGCTCCGAGTGTGGGTCTGACCCAGGGAGACCGGGGAACTGTGCACGGTGCTCCGAGTGTGGGTCTGACCGAGGGGAGACCGGGGAACTGTACACGGTGTTCCGAGTGTGGGTCAGACCGAGGGGAGACCGGGGAACTGTGCACGGTGCTCCGAGTGTGGGTCTGACCCAGGGGAGACCGGGGGAACTGTGCGCGGTGCTCCGAGTGTGGGTCTGACCCAGGGAGACCGGGGAACTGTGCACGGTGCTCCGAGTGTGGGTCTGACCCAGGGAGACCGGGGAACTGTGCACGGTGCTCCGAGTGTGGGTCTGACCGAGGGGAGACCGGGGAACTGTGCACGGTGCTCCGAGTGTGGGTCTGACCGAGGGGAGACCGGGAACTGTGCACGGTGCTCCGAGTGTGGGTCTGACCGAGGGGAGACCGGGGAACTGTGCACGGTGCTCCGAGTGTGGGTCTGACCGAGGGGGAGACCGGGGAACTGCGTACGGTGCTCCGAGTGTGGGTCTGACCGAGGGGAGACCGGGGAACTGTGCACGGTGCTCCGAGTGTGGGTCTGACCGAGGGGAGACCGGGGGAACTGTGCACGGTGCGGCCGAGGGGTCTGACCGAGGGGAGACCGGGGAACTGTGCACGGTGCTCCGAGTGTGGGTCTGACCGAGGGGAGACCGGGGAACTGTGCACGGTGCTCCGAGTGTGGGTCTGACCGAGGGGAGACCGGGGAACTGTGCACGGTGCTCCGAGTGTGGGTCTGACCGAGGGGAGACCGGGGAACTGTGCACGGTGCTCCGAGTGTGGGTCTGACCGAGGGGAGACCGGGGAACTGTGCACGGTGCTCCGAGTGTGGGTCTGACCGAGGGGAGACCGGGGAACTGTGCACGGTGCTCCGAGTGTGGGTCTGACCGAGGGGAGACCGGGGAACTGTGCGCGGTGCTCCGAGTGTGGGTCTGACCGAGGGAGACCGGGGAACTGTGCACGGTGCTCCGAGTGTGGGTCTGACCGAGGGGGAGACCGGGGAACTGTAGCACGGTGCTCCGAGTGTGGGTCTGACCGAGGGGAGACCGGGGAACTGTGCACGGTGCTCCGAGTGTGGGTCTGACCCAGGGGAGACCGGGGAACTGTGCACGGTGCTCCGAGTGTGGGTCTGACCCAGGGGAGACCGGGGAACTGTGCACGGTGCTCCGAGTGTGGGTCTGACCCGAGGGAGACCGGGGAACTGTGCACGGTGCTCCGAGTGTGGGTCTGACCGAGGGGAGACCGGGGAACTGTGCACGGTGCTCCGAGTGTGGGTCTGACCGGAGGGGAGACCGGGGAACTGTGCACGGTGCTCCGAGTGTGGGTCTGACCCGAGGGGAGACCGGGGAACTGTGCACGGTGCTCCGAGTGTGGGTCTGACCGAGGGAGACCGGGGAACTGTGCACGGTGCTCCGAGTGTGGGTCTGACCGAGGGGAGACCGGGGAACTGTGCACGGTGCTCCGAGTGTGGGTCTGACCGAGGGGAGACCGGGGAACTGTGCACGGTGCTCCGAGTGTGGGTCTGACCGAGGGGAGACCGGGGAACTGTGCACGGTGCTCCGAGTGTGGGTCTGACCGAGGGGAGACCGGGGAACTGTGCACGGTGCTCCGAGTGTGGGTCTGACCGAGGGAGACCGGGGAACTGTGCACGGTGCTCCGAGTGTGGGTCTGACCGAGGGGAGACCGGGGAACTGTGCACGGTGCTCCGAGTGTGGGTCTGACCGAGGGGAGACCGGGGAACTGTGCACGGTGCTCCGAGTGTGGTCTGACCGAGGGAGACCGGGGAACTGTTCACGGTGCTCCGAGTGTGGGTCTGACCGAGGGGAGACCGGGGAACTCGTGCACGGTGCTCCGAGTGTGGGTCTGACCGAGGGGAGACCGGGGAACTGTGCACGGTGCTCCGAGTGTGGGTCTGACCGAGGGAGACCGGGGAACTGTGCACGGTGCTCCGAGTGTGTGTCTGACCGAGGGAGACCGGGGAACTGTGCACGGTGCTCCGAGTGTGGGTCTGACCGAGGGGAGACCGGGGAACTGTGCACGGTGCTCCGAGTGTGGGTCTGACCGAGGGAGACCGGGGAACTGTGCACGGTGCTCCGAGTGTGGGTCTGACCGAGGGGAGACCGGGGAACTGCGCACGGTGCTCCGAGTGTGGGTCTGACCCAGGGGAGACCGGGGAACTGTGCACGGTGCTCCGAGTGTGTGTCTGACCGAGGGGAGACCGGGGAACTGTGCACGGTGCTCCGAGTGTGGGTCTGACCCAGGGGAGACCGGGGAACTGTGCACGGTGCACCGAGTGTGGGTCTGACCGAGGGGAGACCGGGAAACTGTGCACGGTGCTCCGACTGTGGGTCTGACCGAGGGGAGACCGGGGAACTGTGCACGGTGCTCCGGGTGTGTGTCTGACCGAGGGGAGACCGGGGAACTGTGCACGGTGCTCCGAGTGTGGGTCTGACCCAGGGAGACCGGGGAACTGTGCACGGTGCTCCGAGTGTGGGGTCTGACCGAGGGGAGACCGGGGAACTGTGCACGGTGCTCCGAGTGTGGGTCTGACCGAGGGAGACCGGGGAACTGTGCACGGTGCTCCGAGTGTGGGTCTGACCGAGGGGAGACCGGGGAACTGTGCACGGTGCTCCGAGTGTGGGTCTGACCGAGGGGAGACCGGGGAACTGTGCACGGTGCTCCGAGTGTGGGTCTGACCGAGGGAGACCGAGGAACTGTGCACGGTGCTCCGAGTGTGGGTCTGACCGAGGGGAGACCGGGGAACTGTGCACGGTGCTCCGAGTGTGGGTCTGAGGGAGGGAGACCGGGGAACTGTGCACGGGGCTCCGAGTGTGGGTCTGACCGAGGGGAGACCGGGGAACTGTGCACGGTGCTCCGAGTGTGGGTCTGACCGAGGGGAGACCGGGGAACTGTGCACGGTGCTCCAAGTGTGGGTCTGACCGAGGGGAGACCGGGGAACTGTGCACGGTGCTCCGAGTGTGGGTCTGACCGAGGGGAGACCGGGGAACTGTGCACGGTGCTCCGAGTGTGGGTCTGACCGAGGGGAGACCGGGGAACTGTGCACGGTGCTCCGAGTGCGGGGTCTGACCGAGGGGAGACTGGGGAACTGCGCACGGTGCTCCGAGTGTGGGTCTGACCGAGGGGAGACCGGGGAACTGTGCACGGTGCTCCGAGTGTGGGTCTGACCGAGGGGAGACCGGGGAACTGTGCACGGGGCTCCGAGTGTGGGTCTGACCGAGGGGAGACCGGGGAACTGTGCACGGTGCTCCGAGTGTGGGTCTGACCGAGGGAGACCGGGGAACTGTGCACGGTGCTCCGAGTGTGGGTCTGACCGAGGGGAGACCGGGGAACTGTGCACGGTGCTCCGAGTGTGGGTCTGACCGAGGGGAGACCGGGGAACTGTGCACGGTGCTCCGAGTGTGGGTCTGACCGAGGGGAGACCGGGGAACTGTGCACGGTGCTCCGAGTGTGGGTCTGACCTAGGGGAGACCGGGGAACTGTGCACGGTGCTCCGAGTGTGGGTCTGAGGGAGGGAGACTGGGAAACTGTGCACGGTGCTCCGAGTGCGGGTCTGACCGAGGGGAGACCGGGGAACTGTGCACGGTGCTCCGAGTGTGGGTCTGAGGGAGGGAGACCGGGGAACTGTGCACGGTGCTCCGAGTGTAGGTCTGACCGAGGGGAGACCGGGGAACTGTGCACGGTGCTCCGAGTGTGGGTCTGACCGAGGGGAGACCGGGGAACTGTGCACGGTGCTCCGAGTGTGGGTCTGACCGAGGGGAGACCGGGGAACTGTGCACGGTGCTCCGAGTGTGGGTCTGACCGAGGGGAGACCGGGGAACTGTGCACGGTGCTCCGAGTGTGGGTCTGACCGAGGGGAGACCGGGGAACTGTGCACGGTGCTCCGAGTGTGGGTCTGACCGAGGGGAGACCGGGGAACTGTGCACGGTGCTCCGAGTGTGGGTCTGACCGAGGGGAGACCGGGGAACTGTGCACGGTGCTCCGAGTGTGGGTCTGACCGAGGGGAGACCGGGGAACTGTGCACGGTGCTCCGAGTGTGGGTCTGACCGAGGGGAGACCGGGGAACTGTGCACGGTGCTCCGAGTGTGGGTCTGACCGAGGGGAGATCGGGGAACTGTACACGGTGCTCCGAGTGTGGGTCTGACCGATTGGAGACCGGGGAACTGTGCACGGGGCTCCGAGTGTGGGTCTGACCGAGGGGAGACCGGGGAACTGTGCACGGTGCTCCGAGTGTGGGTCTGACCGAGGGGAGACCGGGGAACTGTGCACGGTGCTCCGAGTGTGGGTCTGACCGAGGGGAGACTGGGGAACTGTGCACGGTGCTCCGAGTGTGGGTCTGACCGAGGGGAGACCGGGGAACTGTGCACGGTGCTCCGAGTGTGGGTCTGACCGAGGGGAGACCGGGGAACTGTGCACGGTGCTCCGAGTGTGGGTCTGAGGGAGACCGGGGAACTGTGCACGGTGCTCCGGGTGTGGGTCTGACCGAGGGGAGACCGGGGAACTGTGCACGGTGCTCCGAGTGTGGGTCTGACCGAGGGGAGACCGGGGAACTGTGCACGGTGCTCCGAGTGTGGGTCTGAGGGAGGGAGACCGGGGAACTGTGCACGGGGCTCCGAGTGTGGGTCTGAGGGAGGGAGACCGGGGAACTGTGCACGGGGCTCCGAGTGTGGTTCTGACCGAGGGGAGACCGGGGAACTGTGCACGGTGCTCCGAGTGTGGGTCTGACCGAGGGGAGACCGGGGAACTGTGCAAGGTGCTCCGAGTGTGGGTCTGAGGGAGACCGGGGAACTGTGCACGGTGCTCCGGGTGTGGGTCTGACCGAGGGGAGACCGGGGAACTGTGCACGGTGCTCCGAGTGTGGGTCTGACCGAGGGGAGACCGGGGAACTGTGCACGGTGCTCCGAGTGTGGGTCTGAGGGAGACCGGGGAACTGCGCACGGGGCTCCGAGTGTGGGTCTGACTGAGGGGAGACCGAGGAACTGCGCACGGTGCTCCGAGTGTGGGTCTGACCGAGGGGAGACCGGGGAACTGTGCACGGTGCTCCGAGTGTGGGTCTGACCGAGGGGAGACCGGGGAACTGTGCACGGTGCTCCGAGTGTGGGTCTGACCGAGGGGAGACCGGGGAACTGTGCACGGTGCTCCGAGTGTGGGTCTGACCGAGGGGAGACCGGGGAACTGTGCACGGTGCTCCGAGTGTGGGTCTGACCGAGGGGAGACCGGGGAACTGTGCACGGTGCTCCGAGTGTGGGTCTGACCGAGGGGAGACCGGGGAACTGTGCACGGTGCTCCGAGTGTGGGTCTGACCGAGGGGAGACCG
>NW_028270192.1:11830851-11843351 GCF_037043375.1 Chiloscyllium plagiosum | reverse complement strand
CCCACAGCACCCACTCCCTCAGCACTGACCCTCCCACAGCACCCACTCCCTCAGCGCTGACCCTCTCACAGCAACCGCTCCCTCAGCACTGACCCTCCCACAGCACCCACTCCTTCAGCACTGACCATCCCACAGCACCCACTCCCTCAGCACTGACCCTCCCACAGCGCCCGCTCCCTCAGCACTGACCCTCACACAGCACCCGCTCCCTCAGCACTGACCCTCCCACAGAGCCCACTCCCTCAGCACTGACCCTCCCACAGCACCCACTCCCTCAGCACTGACCCTCACACAGCACCCACTCCCTCAGCACTGACCCTCCCACAGCACCCGCTCCCTCAGCACTGACCCTCCCACAGCACCCACTCCCTCAGCACTGACCCTCCCACAGCACCCACTCCCTCAGCACTGACCCTCCCACAGCGCCCACTCCCTCAGCACTGACCCTCCCACAGCACCCACTTCCTCAGCACTGACCCTCCCACAGCACCCGCTCCCTCAGCACTGACCCTCCCACAGCACCCGCTCCCTCAGCACTGACCCTCCCACAGCACCCGCTCCCTCAGCACTGACCCTCCCTCAGCACTGACTCTCCCACAGCACTGACCCTCCCTCAGCACTGACCCTCCCTCAGCACTGACCCTCCTACAGCGCCTACTCCCTCAGCACTGACCCTCCCTCAGCACTGACCCTCCCACAGCACTGACCCTCCCACAGCGCCTACTCCCTCAGCACTGACCCTCCCACAGCGCCTACTCCCTCAGCACTGACCCTCCCTCAGCACTGACTCTCCCACAGCACCGACCCTCCCACAGCACTAACCCTCCTACAGCACCCACTCCCTCAGCACTGACCCTCCCACAGCACCCACTCCCTCAGCACTGACCCTCCCATAGCGCCCGCTCCCTCGGTTTCCGTTCCCCCCTCCCCGTGGAGGCCGGGTTCTGAGGTGACCAGCTGTTACCCTGTGCCCGGAGCCTGGCGAGATCCTCGGTCAGGACATCATAGGCCTCCTGCAGTTCCCTCTTGCGTCTCTCCAGCTCCTGCAGACACTCTGTTAGCGAGCGGATCTTCGCCTCGTGCTGCAAGACAACGGCCTCCGCTCAGTTCCATCACCCATCCTGGGACGGGGGCCGGCAGCAACAGACGTCGAGGGGCTGAATGACCTCTCTCAGCCACAAACAAAACTCCCCTCTGCTCTGTTTCATCCTGTTTGGAGTTCAGCTGGGGGCGGTTGCTGGGGCTGGGGGGGGGCGGGGGGGGGGGGGAGGGGGGGGGAATGATTGGGGATGTAGGCCTACTGCAGGAGGCCATTCGGTCCGTCCGTGGGGACCGTGCCCCAGTCCCCACTGCGCACCTGCCCTGGGTTGTAACAGCTAAAGGATTCGAGGAATGGATTTCAGTGGAGACAGAGTAAAGCTCCCTCTACACTGTCCCCCCATCAAACACTCCCAGGGACACGGGGTTAGATACAGAGTAAAGCTCCCTCTACACTGTCCCCCCATCAAACACTCCCAGGGACACGGGGTTAGACACAGAGTAAAGCTCCCTCTACACTGTCCCCCCATCAAACACTCCCAGGGACACGGGGTTAGATACAGAGTAAAGCTCCCTCTACACTGTCCCCCCATCAAACACTCCCAGGGACACGGGGTTAGATACAGAGTAAAGCTCCCTCTACACTGTCCCCCCTATCACACACTCCCAGGGACAGGAGGTTAGATACAGAGTAAAGCTCTCTCCACATCATCCCCCTCGGCGTTCCCTGTCTGTACCTGCGGGGTCAGTGTTCCCTGTCCGTACCTGCGGGGTCAGCGTTCCCTGTCCGTACCTGCGGGGTCAGCGTTCCCTGTGTGTACCTGTGGATTCAGCGTTCCCTGTCCGTACCTGCGGGGTCAGCGTTCCCTGTGCGTACCTGTGGGGTCAGCGTTCCCTGTTCGTACCCGCGGGGTCAGCGTTCCCCGTCCGTACCTGCGGGGTCAGCGTTCCCTGTCCATACCTGCGGGGTCAGCGTTCCCTGTCCGTACCTGCGGGGTCAGCGTTCCCTGTGCGTACCTGTGGGGTCAGCGTTCCCTGTGCGTACCTGCGGGGTCAGCGTTCCCTGTTCGTACCCGCGGGGTCAGCATTCCCAGTCCATACCTGAGGGGTCAGCGTTCCCTGTCCGTACCTGAGGGGTCAGCGTTCCCTGTCCGTACCTGCGGGGTCAGCGTTCCCTGTGCGTACCTGCGGGGTCAGCGTTCCCTGTGCGTTCATGCGGGGTCAGCGTTCCCCGTCCGTACCTGCGGGATCAGCGTTCCCTGTGCGTACCTGCGGGGTCAGCGTTCCCTGTGCGTTCATGCGGGGTCAGCGTTCCCCGTCCGTACCTGCGGGATCAGCGTTCCCTGTGCGTACCCGTGGGGTCAGCGTTCCCTGTCCGTACCTGCGGGGTCAGTGTTCCCTGTGCGTACCTGTGGGGTCAGCGTTCCCTGTGCGTACCTGTGGGGTCAGCGTTCCCTGTCCGTACCTGCGGGGTCAGTGTTCCCTGTCCCTACCTGCGGGCTCGGCATTCCCTGTCCGTTCATGCGGGGTCAGCGTTCCCTGTGCGTACCTGTGGGGTCAGCGTTCCCTGTCCGTACCTGCGGGGTCAGCGTTCCCTGTCCGTACCTGCGGGCTCGGCATTCCCTGTCCGTTCATGCGGGGTCAGCGTTCCCTGTGCGTACCCGTGGGGTCAGCGTTCCCTGTCCGTACCTGAGGGGTCAGCGTTCCCTGTCCGTACCTGCGGGGTCAACGTTCCCTGTCCCTACCTGCAGGGTCAGCGTTCCCAGTCCGTACCTGCGGGGTCAGCGTTCCCTGTCCGTACCTGGGGGTTCAGCGTTCCCAGTCTGTACCTGCGGGGTCAGCGTTCCCTGTGCGTACCTGCGGGGTCAGCATTTCCTGTCCGTACCTGCGGATTCAGCGTTCCCAGTCCGTACCTGCGGGGTCAGCGTTCCCAGTCCGTACCTGCGGGGTCAGCGTTCCCTGTGCGTACCTGCGGGGTCAGCGTTCCCTGTGCGTACCTGCGGGGTCAGCGTTCCCAGTCCGTACCTGCGGGGTCAGCGTTCCCTGTCCGTACCTGCGGGGTCAGCGTTCCCTGTGCGTACCTGCGGGGTCAGCATTCCCTGTCCGTACCTGCGGTCTCAGCGTTCCCTGTCCGTACCTGCGGGGTCAGCGTTCCCCGTCCGTACCTGCGGGGTCAGCATTCCCTGTCCGTACCTGGGGGTTCAGCGTTCCCAGTCCGTACCTGCGGATTCAGCGTTCCCAGTCCGTACCTGCGGGGTCAGCGTTCCCAGTCCGTACCTGCGGGGTCAGCGTTCCCTGTCCGTACCTGCGGGGTCAGCGTTCCCTGTCCGTACCTGCGGATTCAGCGTTCCCAGTCCGTACCTGCGGGGTCAGCGTTCCCAGTCCGTACCTGCGGGGTCAGCGTTCCCTGTCCGTACCTGCGGATTCAGCGTTCCCAGTCCGTACCTGCGGGGTCAGCGTTCCCTGTCCGTACCTGCGGGGTCAGCGTGCCCTGTCCGTACCTGCGGATTCAGCGTTCCCTGTCCGTACCTGCGGTCTCAGCGTTCCCTGTCCGTACCTGCGGATTCAGCGTTCCCAGTCCGTACCTGCGGGGTCAGCGTTCCCTGTCCGTACCTGCGGATTCAGCGTTCCCAATCCGTACCTGCGGGGTCAGCGTTCCCAGTCCGTACCTGCGGGGTCAGCGTGCCCTGTCCGTACCTGCGGGCTTGGCGTTCCCTGTCCGTACCTGCGGGGTCAGTGTTCCCTGTGCGTACCTGCGGGGTCAGTGTTCCCTGTCCGTACCTGCAGGGTCAGCGTTCCCTGTCCGTACCTGCGGGGGTCAGCGTTCCCTGTGCGTACCTGCGGGGTCAGCGTTCCCTGTGCGTACCTGCGGGGTCCGCGTTCCCTGTCCGTACCTGGGGGTTCAGCGTTCCCAGTCCGTACCTGCGGGGTCAGCGTGCCCTGTCCGTACCTGCGGGCTTGGCGTTCCCTGTCCGTACCTGCGGGGTCAGCGTTCCCAGTCCGTACCTGCGGGGTCAGCGTTCCCTGTGCGTACCTGCGGGGTCAGCGTTCCCAGTCCGTACCTGCGGGGTCAGCATTTCCTGTCCGTACCTGCGGATTCAGCGTTCCCTGTCCGTACCTGCGGGGTCAGTGTTCCCTGTCCGTACCTGCGGGGTCAGCGTTCCCTGTCCGTACCTGCGGGGTCAGCGTTCCCTGTGCGTACCTGCGGATTCAGCGTTCCCAGTCCGTACCTGCGGGGTCCGCGTTCCCTGTCCGTACCTGGGGGTTCAGCGTTCCCAGTCCGTACCTGCGGGGTCAGCGTTCCCTGTCCGTACCTGCGGATTCAGCGTTCCCAGTCCGTACCTGCGGGGTCAGCGTTCCCAGTCCGTACCTGCGGGGTCAGCGTTCCCTGTCCGTACCTGCGGATTCAGCGTTCCCTGTCCGTACCTGCGGATTCAGCGTTCCCAGTCCGTACCTGCGGATTCAGCGTTCCCAGTCCGTACCTGCGGGATCAGCGTTCCCAGTCCGTACCTGCGGGATCAGTGTTTCCTGTCCGTACCTGCGGTCTCAGCATTCCCTGTCCGTACCTGCGGATTCAGCGTTCCCAGTCCGTACCTGCGGATTCAGCGTTCCCAGTCCGTACCTGCGGGGTCAGTGTTCCCTGTCCGTACCTGCGGGGTCAGCGTTCCCTGTCCGTACCTGCGGGGTCAGCGTTCCCTGTGCGTACCTGGGGGTTCAGCGTTCCCTGTGCGTACCTGCGAATTCAGCGTTCCCTCTCCGTACCTGCGGGGTCAGCGTTCCCTGTCCGTACCTGCAGGGTCAGCGTTCCCTGTGCGTACCTGCCGGCTCGGCATTCCCTGTGCGTACCTGCGTGCTCGGCGTTCCCTGTGCGTACCTGCGGGGTCGGCGTTCCCTGTCCGTACCTGCGAGCTCGGCGTTCCCTGTCCGTACCTGCGGGGTCGGCGTTCCCTGTCCGTACCTGCAGGGTCAGCGTTCCCTGTGCGTACCTGCCGGCTCGGCATTCCCTGTGCGTACCTGCGTGCTCGGCGTTCCCTGTGCGTACCTGCCGGCTCGGCATTCCCTGTGCGTACCTTCCGGCTTGGCATTCCCTGTGCGTACCTGCGTGCTCGGCGTTCCCTGTGCGTACCTGCCGGCTCGGCATTCCCTGTGCGTACCTGCCGGCTTGGGATTCCTGTGCGTACCTGCGTGCTCGGCGTTCCCTGTGCGTACCTGCGGGCTCGGCGTTCCCTGTGCGTACCTGAGGGGTCAGCGTTCCCTGTGCGTACCTGAGGGGTTCAGCGTTCCCTGTTCGTACCCGCGGGGTCAGCGTTCCCTGTCCGTACCTGAGGGGTTCAGCGTTCCCAGTCCGTACCTGCAGGGTCAGCGTTCCCTGTCCGTACCTGCGGGGTCAGCGTTCCCTGTGCGTACCTGCGGGCTCGGCGTTCCCTGTCCGTACCTGCGTGCTCGGCGTTCCCTGTCCGTACCTGCGGGCTCGGCGTTCCCTGTCCGTACCCGCGGGGTCAGCTTTCCCAGTCCGTACCTGCGGGGTCAGCGTTCCCTGTGCGTACCTGCGGGGTCAGCGTTCCCTGTCCGTACCTGCGGGGTCAGCGTTCCCTGTCCGTACCTGCGGGGTCAGCGTGCCCTGTCCGTACCCGCGGGGTCAGCATTCCCCGTCCGTACCTGCAGGCTCGGCGTTCCCTGTGCGTACCTGCGGGGGTCAGCGTTCCCTGTCCGTACCTGCGGAGTCAGCGTGCCCTGTCCGTACCTGCGGGGTCAGCGTTCCCAGTCCGTACCTGCGGGGTCAGCGTTCCCTGTCCGTACCTGCGGGGGTCAGCGTTCCCTGTGCGTACCTGCGGGGTCAGCGTTCCCTGTCCGTACCTGCGGGGTCAGCGTTCCCTGTCCGTACCTGCGGGGGTCAGCGTTCCCTGTGCGTACCTGCGGGGGTCAGCGTTCCCTGTCCGTACCTGCGGGGGTCAGCGTTCCCTGTGCGTACCTGCGGGGGTCAGCGTTCCCTGTCCGTACCTGCGGGGGTCAGCGTTCCCAGTCCGTACCTGCGGGGTCAGTGTTCCCTGTCCGTACCTGCGGGGTCAGCGTTCCCAGTCCGTACCTGCTGGGTCAGCGTTCCCTGTCCGTACCTGCGGGGGTCAGCGTTCCCAGTCCGTACCTGCGGGGTCAGTGTTCCCTGTCCGTACCTGCTGGGTCAGCGTTCCCAGTCCGTACCTGCGGGGTCAGCGTTCCCTGTCCGTACCCGCGGGGTCAGCGTTCCCTGTGCGTACCTGCGGGGTCAGCGTTCCCTGTGCGTACCTGCAGGGTCAGCATTCCCTGTCCGTACCCGCGGGGTCAGCATTCCCAGTCCGTACCTGCGGATTCAGCGTTCCCAGTCCGTACCTGCGGACTCTGCATTCCCTGTGCGTACCTGCGGAGTCAGCGTTCCCAGTCCGTACCTGCGGGGTCAGCATTCCCTGTCCGTACCCGCGGGGTCAGCATTCCCAGTCCGTACCTGCGGATTCAGCGTTCCCAGTCCGTACCTGCGGACTCTGCATTCCCTGTGCGTACCTGCGGATTCAGAGTTCCCGGTCCGTACCTGCGGGGTCAGCGATCCCGGTCCGTACCTGCGGTCTTGGCGTTCCCTGTCTGTACCTGCGGATTCAGCGTTCCCAGCCCGTACCTGTGGTCTCGGCGTTCCCTGTCCGTACCTGCGGAGTCAGCGTTCCCTATCCGTACCTGCGGATTCAGCGTTCCCGGTCCGTACCTGTGGTCTCGGCGTTCCCTGTCCGTACCTGCGGGGTCAGCGTTCCCTGTCCGTACCTGCGGGATCAGCGTTCCCTGTGCGTACCTGCGGGGTCAACGTTCCCTGTCCATACCTGCGGATTCGGTGTTCCCTGTGCGTACCCACCGGCTCGGCGTTCCATGTTCGTACCTGCAGTCTCGGCGTTCCCTGTCTGTACCTGCGGGGTCAGCGTTCCCTGTCCATACCGGCGGGATCAGCGTTCCCTGTGCGTACCTGCGGGGTCAGCGTTCCCTGTCCATACCGGCGGGATCAGCGTTCCCTGTCCGTACCTGCGGGATCAGCGTTCCCTGTGCGTACCTGCGGGGTCAGCGTTCCCTGTCCATACCTGCGGGATCAGCGTTCCCTGTGCGTACCTGCGGGGTCAACGTTCCCTGTCCATACCTGCGGATTCGGTGTTCCCTGTGCGTACCCACCGGCTCGGCGTTCCATGTTCGTACCTGCGGGGTCAGCATTCCCTGTGCCTACCTGCGGGCTCGGCGTTCCCTGTGCGTACCTGCGGATTCAGCGTTCCCTGTGCCTACCTGCGGGCTCGGCGTTCCCTGTGCGTACCTGCGGGGTCGGCGTTCCCTGTGCGTACCTGCGGGCTCGGCGTTCCCTCTGCTTACCTGCGGGGTCGGCGTTCCCTGTCCGTATATGCAGGCTCGGCGTTCCCTGTGCGTACCTGCCGGCTCGGCATTCCCTGTGCGTACCTGCCGGCTTGGGATTCCTGTGCGTACCTGCGTGCTCGGCGTTCCCTGTGCGTACCTGCGGGCTCGGCGTTCCCTGTGCGTACCTGAGGGGTCAGCGTTCCCTGTGCGTACCTGAGGGGTTCAGCGTTCCCTGTTCGTACCCGCGGGGTCAGCGTTCCCTGTCCGTACCTGCGGGGTCAGCGTTCCCCGTCCGTACTTGCGGGGTCAGCGTTCCCTGTCCGTACCTGCGGGGTCAGCGTTCCCTGTGCGTACCTGAGGGGTTCAGCGTTCCCAGTCCGTACCTGCAGGGTCAGCGTTCCCTGTCCGTACCTGCGGGCTCGGCGTTCCCTGTCCGTACCCGCGGGGTCAGCTTTCCCAGTCCGTACCTGCGGGGTCAGCGTTCCCTGTGCGTACCTGCGGGCTCGGCGTTCCCTGTCCGTACCTGCGTGCTCGGCGTTCCCTGTCCGTACCTGCGGGCTCGGCGTTCCCTCTCCGTACCCGCGGGGTCAGCATTCCCAGTCCGTACCTGCAGGCTCGGCGTTCCCTGTGCGTACCTGCGGGGTCAGCGTTCCCTGTCCGTACCTGCGGAGTCAGCGTGCCCTGTCCGTACCTGCGGGGTCAGCGTTCCCAGTCCGTACCTGTGGGGTCAGCGTTCCCCGTCCGTACCTGTGGGGTCAGCGTTCCCCGTCCGTACCTGCGGGGTCAGCGTTCCCTGTCCGTACCTGCGGGGGTCAGCGTTCCCTGTCCGTACCTGCTGGGTCAGCGTTCCCTGTCCGTACCTGCGGGGTCAGCGTTCCCTGTCCGTACCTGCGGGGGTCAGCGTTCCCTGTGCGTACCTGCGGGGGTCAGCGTTCCCTGTCCGTACCTGCTGGGTCAGCGTTCCCTGTCCGTACCTGCGGGGGTCAGCGTTCCCAGTCCGTACCTGCGGGGTCAGTGTTCCCTGTCCGTACCTGCTGGGTCAGCGTTCCCAGTCCGTACCTGCGGGGTCAGCGTTCCCTGTCCGTACCCGCGGGGTCAGCGTTCCCTGTGCGTACCTGCGGGATCAGCGTTCCCTGTGCGTACCTGCAGGGTCAGCATTCCCTGTCCGTACCCGCGGGGTCAGCATTCCCAGTCCGTACCTGCGGATTCAGCGTTCCCAGTCCGTACCTGCGGACTCTGCATTCCCTGTGCGTACCTGCGGAGTCAGCGTTCCCTGTGCGTACCTGCGGATTCAGAGTTCCCGGTCCGTACCTGTGGGGTCAGCGATCCCGGTCCGTACCTGCGGTCTCGGCGTTCCCTGTCTGTACCTGCGGATTCAGCGTTCCCAGCCCGTACCTGTGGTCTCGGCGTTCCCTGTCCGTACCTGCGGAGTCAGCGTTCCCTATCCGTACCTGCGGATTCAGCGTTCCCGGTCCGTACCTGTGGTCTCGGCGTTCCCTGTCCGTACCTGCGGGGTCAGCGTTCCCTGTCCGTACCTGCAGGATCAGCGTTCCCTGTGCGTACCTGCGGGGTCAACGTTCCCTGTCCATACCTGCGGATTCGGTGTTCCCTGTGCGTACCCACCGGCTCGGCGTTCCATGTTCGTACCTGCAGTCTCGGCGTTCCCTGTCTGTACCTGCGGGGTCAGCGTTCCCTGTCCATACCTGCGGGATCAGCGTTCCCTGTGCGTACCTGCGGGGTCAACGTTCCCTGTCCATACCTGCGGATTCGGTGTTCCCTGTGCGTACCCACCGGCTCGGCGTTCCATGTTCGTACCTGCGGGGTCAGCATTCCCTGTCCGTACCTGCGGGGTCAGCGTTCCCTGTCCGTACCTGCGGGGTCAGCGTTCCCTGTCCGTACCTGCGGGCTCGGCGTTCCATGTTCGTACCTGCGGGGTCAGCGTTCCCTGTCCGTACCTGCTGGGTCAGCGTTCCCTGTCCGTACCTGCGGGGTCAGCGTTCCCTGTCCGTACCTGCGGGGTCAGCGTTCCCTGTCCGTACCTGCGGGCTCGGCGTTCCATGTTCGTACCTGCGGGGTCAGCGTTCCCTGTCCGTACCTGCTGGGTCAGCGTTCCCTGTCCGTACCTGCGGGGTCAGCGTTCCCTGTCCGTACCTGCGGGGTCAGCGTTCCCTGTCCGTACCTGCGGGCTCGGCGTTCCATGTTCGTACCTGCGGGGTCAGCATTCCCTGTGCCTACCTGCGGGCTCGGCGTTCCCTGTGCGTACCTGCGGATTCAGCGTTCCCTGTGCCTACCTGCGGGCTCGGCGTTCCCTGTGCGTACCTGCGGGGTCGGCGTTCCCTGTGCGTACCTGCGGGCTCGGCGTTCCCTCTGCGTACCTGCGGGGTCGGCGTTCCCTGTCCGTATATGCAGGCTCGGCGTTCCCTGTGCGTACCTGCGGGCCCGGCGTTCCCTGTGCGTACCTGCGGGGTCGGCGTTCCCTGTGCGTACCTGCGGGGTCGGCATTCCCTGTGCGTACCTGCGAGCTCGGCGTTCCCTGTGCGTACCCGCGGGCTCGGCGTTCCCTGTGCGTACCTGCGGGCCCGGCGTTCCCTGTGCGTACCTGCGGGGTCGGCGTTCCCTGTGCGTACCTGTGGGGTCGGCATTCCCTGTGCGTACCTGCGAGCTCGGCGTTCCCTGTGCGTACCTGCGAGCTCGGCGTTCCCTGTCCGTACCTGCGGGGTCGGCGTTCCCTGTCCGTACCTGCAGGGTCAGCGTTCCCTGTGCGTACCTGCCGGCTCGGCATTCCCTGTGCGTACCTGCGTGCTCGGCGTTCCCTGTGCGTACCTGCCGACTCGGCATTCCCTGTGCGTACCTGCCGGCTTGGCATTCCCTGTGCGTACCTGCGTGCTCGGCGTTCCCTGTGCGTACCTGCCGGCTTGGCATTCCTGTGCGTACCTGCGTGCTCGGCATTCCCTGTGCGTACCTGCCGGCTCGGCGTTCCCTGTGCGTACCTGAAGGGTCAGCGTTCCCTGTGCGTACCTGAGGGGTTCAGCGTTCCCTGTTCGTACCCGCGGGGTCAGCGTTCCCTGTCCGTACCTGCGGGGGTCAGCGTTCCCTGTGTGTACCTGCGGGGGTCAGCGTTCCCTGTCCGTACCTGCGGGAGTCAGCGTTCCCTGTCCGTACCTGCGGGGTCAGCGTTCCCTGTCCGTACCTGCTGGGTCAGCGTTCCCAGTCCGTACCTGCGGGGTCAGCGTTCCCTGTCCGTACCCGCGGGGTCAGCGTTCCCTGTGCGTACCTGCGGGGTCAGCGTTCCTGTGCGTACCTGCAGGGTCAGCATTCCCTGTCCGTACCCGCGGGGTCAGCATTCCCAGTCCGTACCTGCGGATTCAGCGTTCCCAGTCCGTACCTGCGGACTCTGCATTCCCTGTGCGTACCTGCGGAGTCAGCGTTCCCTGTGCGTACCTGCGGATTCAGAGTTCCCGGTCCGTACCTGCGGGGTCAGCGATCCCGGTCCGTACCTGTGGTCTCGGCGTTCCCTGTCCGTACCTGCGGAGTCAGCGTTCCCTATCCGTACCTGCGGATTCAGCGTTCCCGGTCCGTACCTGTGGTCTCGGCGTTCCCTGTCCGTACCTGCGGGGTCAGCGTTCCCTGTCCGTACCTGCGGGATCAGCGTTCCCTGTGCGTACCTGCGGGGTCAACGTTCCCTGTCCATACCTGCGGATTCGGTGTTCCCTGTGCGTACCCACCGGCTCGGCGTTCCATGTTCGTACCTGCAGTCTCGGCGTTCCCTGTCTGTACCTGCGGGGTCAGCGTTCCCTGTCCATACCTGCGGGATCAGCGTTCCCTGTGCGTACCTGCGGGGTCAACGTTCCCTGTCCATACCTGCGGATTCGGTGTTCCCTGTGCGTACCCACCGGCTCGGCGTTCCATGTTCGTACCTGCGGGGTCAGCATTCCCTGTGCCTACCTGCGGGCTCGGCGTTCCCTGTGCGTACCTGCGGGGTCGGCGTTCCCTGTGCGTACCTGCGGGGTCGGCATTCCCTGTGCGTACCTGCGGGCTCGGCGTTCCCTGTGCGTACCTGCGAGCTCGGCGTTCCCTGTGCGTACCTGCCGGCTCGGCGTTCCCTGTGCGTACCTGCGGGCTCGGCGTTCCCTGTGCGTACCTGCGAGCTCGGCGTTCCCTGTGCGTACCTGCGGGCTCGGCGTTCCCTGTGCGTACCTGCGGGGTCGGCATTCCCTGTGCGTACCTGCGAGCTCGGCGTTCCCTGTGCGTACCTGCCGGCTCGGCGTTCCCTGTGCGTACCTGCGGGGTCGGCATTCCCTGTGCGTACCTGCGAGCTCGGCGTTCCCTGTGCGTACCCGCGGGCTCGGCGTTCCCTGTGCGTACCCGCGGGGTCGGCATTCCCTGTGCGTACCTGCGTGTTCGGCGTTCCCTGTGCGTACCTGCGGGGTCGGCATTCCCTGTGCGTGCCTGCGAGCTCGGCGTTCCCTGTCCTTACCTGCGGGCTCGGCGTTCCTTGTGCGTACCTGCGGGCTCGGCATTCCCTGTGCGTACCCGCGGGCTCGGCGTTCCCTGTGCGTACCCACGGGCCCGGCGTTCCCTGTGCGTACCCGCGGGCCCGGCGTTCCCTGTGCGTACCCGCGGGCCCGGGCGTTCCCTGTGCGTACCCGCGGGGTCGGCGTTCCCTGTGCGTACCCGCGGGCTCGGCGTTCCCTGTGCGTTCCCGCGGGCTCGGCGTTCCCTGTGCGTACCCGCGGGCTCGGCGTTCCCTGTGCGTACCTGCGTGCTCGGCGTTCCCGGTGCGTACCCGCGGGCCCGGCGTTCCCTGTGCGTACCTGCGTGCTCGGCGTTCCCGGTGCGTACCCGCGGGCTCGGCGTTCCCTGTGCGTACCCGCGGGCCCGGCGTTCCCTGTGCGTACCCGCGGGGTCAGCCTTCCCTGTGCGTTCCCGCGGGCTCGGCGTTCCCGGTGCGTACCTGTGTGACGAGGAGCTGACAGTAGCTGAGCTCTCGGCTGCTCTCGTCCACCTTGCGGTTACTCTCGATCTGCAGATCCTCCAGCTGGCGGCATCGCTTCATCAGTGTCTTCACTTCCGACTTCATCTTACTGATGTAGAGCCGTGCCACA